>NC_137675.1:82470868-82475868 GCF_963989245.1 Nansenia antarctica
TGTGTGTGTGTGTGTGTGTGTGTGTGTACCTCCTCGTCCTCCTCAATGTGCTGGGTGTAGTGTGTGTGTGTGTGTGTGTGTGTGTGTGTGTCCCACCTCCTCTTCCTCCTCCATGTACTGGGTGCAGTGTGTGTGTGTGTGTGTGTGTGTGTGTGTGTGTGTGTGTGTGTGTGTACCTCCTCGTCCTCCTCCATGTACTGGGTGCAGTGTGTGTGTGTGTGTGTGTGTGTGTGTGTGTGTGTACCTCCTCGTCCTCCTCCATGTACTGGGTGCAGTGTGTGTGTGTGTGTGTACTTCCTCGTCCTCCTCCATGTACTGGGTGCAGTGTGTGTGTGTGTGTGTGTACCTCCTCGTCCTCCTCCATGTACTGGGTGCAGTGTGTGTGTGTGTGTGTGTGTACCTCCTCGTCCTCCTCCATGTACTGGGTGTAGCGCTGCTCCATCATCTCCCTCTGCCAGCGCTCCTGCTCCAGGGTCTGCTGGATCAGCTGGGCCACCTCGCTCTGCTCCCCCGGCTTCTCTCGACCAATCAGGAACCTGCACGGGCACAGCACCAACCAAAGGGGTGAGGGGAGAGAGACGTGGCTGCCAGGGAACAGCCAATAGCGACTTCTCTGACCTCTCTGGTACCTCCGGTCACAGTGGAGGCTGGCGGAGGTAGACATCGGAGGACGGGCTCGTTGTAATGCCTCTGTCCTCCGATTTCTACCTCCGCTAGCCTCCCCCGGTGTACCGTACAGAGCCTCTACCCAGGCCTCAGTAGGAACTAACGAGACACTGTTCCCTTGTAGCAGGTGGGACCCATTAGAGCGGGACACCAGAGCTGCCTGTCACATGGAGCGGCGACACAGGGACCTGACAGAGGATTCTGGGTGATTAATGACACCTCGTCACACGTGTCACAGCAGCCTGACGTGTTTGACGTGGTAAACAACACGCGTGTTAGGCGCTCTACCCAGTGATACTGTCAACACAGTCACAGTGAGTCACCATGGCGACTAGCGGAAACGAGGGGGAATGATGGAAACGGCCCTTCTCATTGGTTGACATGAACTTGTATGGCCCTTCTCATTGGTTGACATGAACTTGTATGGCCCTTCTCATTGGTTGACATGAACATGTATGGCCTTCTCATTGGTTGACATGAACTTGTATGGCCTTCTCATTGGTTTTTATTAATGAATGGCATTATCTTTTGTTCTAAGCCATATGGAATATTGACAATTCCATTTCTGCAACATTAAAAACATATCTGATTCCATGACTATGTTTCAAGTTTAAAATGTCAATTTTCATGTTTATTGTTACCCGAAAAGTCTTAGGCTTCGGTCGCTGACATTGCATTGCATTGCAGCACAAGAGATAAGGCAATAGGCATAATTCAAGATAAAAAAGTGACAGTGACAAAACATATTAGGCATAATACAAGATAAAGGTGACAATAGTACAGTAAGACAGGATACACTGGTGGTGCAACTAGTGATAATAGATAGTTCAGTAGTAAATGTGTAAATGTCATTACAATTAAAGTAAAGATTGTGTGTGTATGTGTGTGTGTGTGTGTGTGTATGTGTGTGTGTGTATGTGTGTGCGTGTCTGTCATTACAAAGTAAATATGTTATGTTGTGACAGTTAGTGAGCGTGCAAGGGTTCTGTGACAGTGTATGTGTGTGTGTGTGTGTGTGTGTGTGTGTGTGTGTGCGTGCGTGTGCGTGCGCGTGTGAGGGCTGAGGACCCAGTCGGATGCCCCTGTCTTGCCTGAGGGTAAATAACTGACTCGTGAAATGATGACCAGAAGACAACCACTTGAAAACAGCACGCTGTGGACCGAGTCACGCGAACACACCACCTGCCCTCCCCAGCATCCCCAACACGCAACACAGAACACGGAACACGCCATCAGCTTTCTGTGAGAACCACAGTTAAGTAAGAGTCTAAATGTGGACTTGTCAAAGCACCTGTCAGGGCTGCCAGTCAGGCTGAGTGGCGCTACGCTAGCTGAGGCTACGCTAGCTGATGAATATTCAGGACACGGGAGACATGAGACGCAGTCAGAAATAACCAGATCTCTGTCTGTCTGTCTGTCTGTGTCTGTGTCTGTCTGTCTGTGTCTGTCTGTTTGTCTGTCTGTCTGGGTCTGTCTGTCTGTCTGGGTCGGTCGTCGGTCTGTCTGACTGTCTGTCTGTCTGTCTAGGACTGTCTGTCTGTCTGTCTGGGTCTGTCTGTCTGTCTCTGTCTGTCTAGGACTGTCTGTCTGTCTGTCTGTCTAGGACTGTCTGTCTGTCTGTCTGTCTAGGACTGTCTGTCTGTCTGTCCGTGTGAATGTGAAAGCATTCCCCTGACATCATTCCAACCAAACCCATGTGACCTTGAATGAGGTCAAGCAGGACTGGGTGTAGGGAGCAGGATGATAATGTGGCAGTGTCAGACACAGACAGTCAAACAGACAGACAGACAGACAGAGACACAAAGAGACAGAGAGACAGACAGGCAGGCACACAGACAGTTACCAGAGCCATGTGTAAGCTATCCGACAGGCAGACAGACAGAGAGACAGACAGGCAGGCAGGCAGACAGACAGACAGGTACCAGAGTGTAGTGTAAGCTAGCAGACAGGCAGACAGACAGACAGACAGAGAGACAGGCAGACAGACAGACAGGCAGAGAATCAGACTGAGTGTAAGTGAGGGGTGTGGTCTAAGTGAGGGGCGTGGTCTAAGGGAGGGGGCGTGGTCTTACTTGACGGTGCCTGTGGTGTTCCTGAGGACAGAGGCAGCGAAGCTCTGGGTCACGCCCACCAGACTGGTCCCATCCACCTCCACGATCAGGTCGTTCACCTGGATCCTACAGGGGGGAGGGGAGGGGGAGGGGGGGGGGGGGATAAAGAAGGGATGAGGGAGAAAGGGAGGTGAGATGTGAGCAAAGGAAGGTTTTATGATCTATGTGTACCCCAAATATAATATTGCAAATGTGTGTGTGTGTGTTTATGTGTGTGTTTATGTGTGTCTTCATGTGTTTGTCTTTATGTGTGTGTATTTATGTGTGTGCGTGTGTCTGTGTGTGTATGTGTATTTATGTGTGTGTGTGTGTGTGTGTGTGTGTGTGTGCGTGTGCGTGTGTGTGTGTGTGAGAGTATGTGTATGTTTATGTGTGTGTGTGTGTCTTTCTGTGTGTGTGTTTGTGTGTGTGTGTGTCTTTATGTGTGTGTGTGTGTGTGTGTGCCCCCTACCTGGTGTCTCTGTGAGCGGCCCCTCCGTCGGTGACGGTCTTGACGAAGATGCCGAGCTTCTCCAGGCCCATGTCCGCCCCCGCGCCCATGCCGATGATGCTGATGCCCAGGCCGTCCCCGTCTGCAGAGAGGACAGAGGAACGTCAGAGGAATGTCCCAATCATCAACATGTCAGAATAACACACAACATCATTGGGTTAGGGGTCAGGGGTTAGGTCAGGGGTCAGGGCTTAGGGTTTAGGGGTCAGGGGTTAGGGGTTAGGTCAGGGGTTAGGGGTTAGGTTTATACATCTTAGGTCACTCTTAGGAGACCTGGTTTTGATCATCATTTTGTCCAGTCCATTTTTGGAGTTAGGGTTTGCCTTTTTTTTTGTTGGTCTGCTTGTTTTTTGTGTTGTTCCAATGCAAACAAAAGAATGTGTGTGTGGGATTCTGGGAGAAGTGATGCATTATTTGACATAAGTGCAGGGGTGCCAATATTTTTCGCGTATCATTTGTATTGCGGGGCTCCCTTGAAAAAGAGACTCTGGTCTCAATGTGACTCCCTGTTTAAAAATAAAGGTTTAGAATCATTATAATCATTCGAACTCTACGACTGCAATTAGCATATTAATGTACGATTTGCATATTCATGTGCAAAGCAAATTCCCTTTAATTACACCCGTCTGGCACAGCGGTTCCGTTTGTCGACTGAATATCACCGAGGCTGGAGTACTTAGTTGTTCATTTAGTTGTGGGTATTTGTCATTAACTGGACTGAATTTTAAACCATTATAGTCTTGCAGTCTCTTCACAGGTCCTTGATAAACGCTAAACATGAAGGAATATCGTTCTTTCAGCATCAAAAAGGGGGAGAGATGTCTTTGAAAGGAGGGACCTTTGGGTGTAAAGACTGTAAGCTGTTTCTGCACTGTTTACAAAAAGGCATTAGCTGCCGTTAGCGGTGGCTAATTAGCTGCTAGCGCAGCAGCTAATCCATGCTAATAGATGCAAACGGAGCTAATCCATGCTAATAGAAATCCGATAAAGAGATAACGGGGAAAGTGGACTAGTGACCACTATGAAGTTAGGTAGAAAACGTTTTTTATTTTATTTATCCCAGTCATCGTAGTTCCAGGAGGAAAGACCAGTGAGAACTGAGAATAAATGTCTGAATGTGTTTGACACTACCAGGCCAGACAGGTCAAAGTTCAATTAGGTTTTTGAATATGTAAGGTTCTGTAAAGATGTGTACACTTTGTATGTCCTATTCTACAAGGTTCTATTCTACAAGGTTCTATCCAACAAGGTTCTATTCTACTAGGTTCTATTCTACAAGGTTCTGTGACATTCTACGAAGTGTCTGTAGTATGAAATGAGATCAAGGTTCTCTGGGGGTTCTGGGGGACACATTGTGTGTGTGTTTCTCGCGACCTCCTGGGATGTGTGATGTTCTGTGAGTTTCTGTGAGGTTCTAGATGGTTCCGCCGGGCCCCTCACCCTTCTCCAGCTCCACAGGGAACAGGTCCAGCCTCTCCACCCTCTTCTCCAGCTCGTACTCGGCCGAGGCGGCCATGGGGTCCACGTCATCGTTGCGGCGGTCGTAGTCCTCGTTGGAGTAGGTGGTGAACACCTGTCAGTCAGGAACACAACCACAACACTCAGTAAAGATGCTTCAATAACCACGTTTCAGTTAAGATGTGTCAGTAAAGATGTGTCAATAACCACGTTTCAGTTAAGATGTGTCAGTAAAGATGTTTCAATAACCACGTTTCAGTTAAGATGTGTCAGTA
>NC_137675.1:82480868-82483368 GCF_963989245.1 Nansenia antarctica
GGAGAGAGGGAGGGAGAGGGAGAGAGAGAGGGATAGAGGGAGAGAGGGAAGGAGAGGGAGAGAGGGAGGGAGAGGGAGGGATAGAGGGAGAGAGGGAAGGAGAGGCACAGAGGGAGGGAGAGGGAGAGGGAGAGGGAGAGGGAGAGGGAGAGAGGGAAGGATAGAGGGAGAGAGGGAGGGGGAGGAAGCTTGGTCATTCTGCGGGCAGGTCAAAGGCTTGATGTCAAACACACACACACACACACACACACACACACACACAACCACACGCTTATTAGGGGTTTCTGTGTCACTGCTTCTGACACCCGAGGGCGAAGGGTTAAAAACAATCCTGTCCCCACGGCGACCACAACACCGTATCGGCTGATTGGTATGAGGTCACCCCTAACAACCGCAGATCTAAGGTCACGTGACCTCACTGCCCTGGGTGGAGGAGTGGAGAGTTCAGGGACAAGGCCAGAGAATTGGTATGCAGCCTTGGTCTTCCACTGCCACTGGAGCTACAGGCTGGGTCAGACACCACTTAGCTGGAGCTGTGGTTCTGGAGCTGTGGTTCTGGAGCTGTGGTTCTGGAGCTGTGGTTCTGGAGCTGTGGTTCTGGAGCTGTGGTTCTGGACCTGTGGTACTGGAGCTGTGGTTCTGGAGCTGTGGTTCTGGACCTGTGGTACTGGACCTGTGGTTCTGGACCTGTGGTTCTGGAACTGTGGTACTGGACCTGTGGTTCTGGAGCTGTGGTTCTGGAGCTGTGGTTCTGGACCTGTGGTTCTGGAGCTGTGGTTCTGGACCTGTGGTTCTGGAGCTGTGGTTCTGGACCTGTGGTTCTGGACCTGTGGTTCTGGAGCTGTGGTACTGGACCTGTGGTTCTGGACCTGTGGTTCTGGACCTGTGGTTCTGGAGCTGTGGTTCTGGAGCTGTGGTTCTGGACCTGTGTTACTGGAGCTGTGGTTCTGGACCTGTGTTTCTGGACCTGTGGTTCTGGACCTGTGGTTCTGGAGCTGTGGTTCTGGAGCTGTGGTACTGGACCTGTGGTTCTGGACCTGTGGTTCTGGACCTGTGGTTCTGGACCTGTGGTACTGGACCTGTGGTTCTGGAGCTGTGGTTCTGGACCTGTGGTTCTGGACCTGTGGTACTGGACCTGTGGTTCTGGAGCTGTGGTTCTGGAGCTGTGGTTCTGGAGCTGTGGTTCTGGACCTGTGTTACTGGACCTGTGGTACTGGACCTGTGGTTCTGGAGCTGTGGTTCTGGAGCTGTGGTTCTGGACCTGTGGTTCTGGAGCTGTGGTTCTGGACCTGTGGTTCTAGACCTGTGGTTCTGGGTCAGAGACCCGTCTGATGGAATCACTTCCACTGATCAAGTCTTCTGTGATGGTTCTGCTGTTTGGCAGGTTACACCAAATCATTACTGGAACAGTTCACACACACACGCACACGCACACGCACGCACACGCACGCACACGCACACACACACACACACACACACACACACACACACACACACACACACGCACGCACGCAAATCAGATCAAAACCGTCGTGCTTTATTGATCACTTTATCTGTGGTCACTGATCAATGAGACAATCCCATTTCATTATGGAGCCACACAGTGTTTAACCCTAACCCTTTAGATCAACTATCTAGTATCTATGTAGATAGATAGATAGATAGATAGATATATCTTTATTTATGTGTCACTCCTCAACAAACAGGTATGGTATAAAGAACAGCAACAAAAGGTGCATTAAAAAGTTGAGGACCACTCACTTGGAGTTGTGAGACACAATACAATTCATAGCAATACAAATAAAAAACGTACATTCAAGTACTATTTCACTTGAACTATTACACAACAAATACCATTGGCATTACAATAAAATACAATATGTAAAGGCAATGAAATATGTAAAAAAAGGAGGGGGCAGTTTATTGTGCGATGCTCATGAAGGCTACTCTTCTTTGTAGGATGAGGTGGCAGGCCTTGGCACATTCATTAATGCAGTGTTCACCAGCTCAAATTGTACACAATTTATTATGGTCATCAAAGTCATTAAAATTCTCATAGTGTTTTGATAAAAAGATAAAAAGATCAGCGCGGATGTCGTGGTAAAGTTCACAGTGTAATAGGACGTGGGCTTCGGATTCAATCGAACCACTGTTGCACAGTGTGCAGAAACGACTCTCCACTGGGGTGTCAGTGTATCTGCCGGTTTCCAGGGCTAAGGGAGCGACTCCACACCTAAACTTGGCAAGGGCACTTCTATGCTGCCTGGGCATAATGCATTGAACATAGGGTTCTGATTCAAAAACATTTTTAAAAGAACAGTAAGTACGCAGTTTGTTTCCCTCTGGCCTGTTAATCTGCAGGAGCCATTTCTCCTTGTCTGCCTCTGCAACTGCTTCATCAAGACTCCGTAGATCATTTCTTGATAGGATTAGATCAGTGCTGGCGAGATGGGATAGATGTAGAGAGCTAAAAAATGTTCGCACCGTATGAGCATAGTTT
>NC_137675.1:82493368-82500196 GCF_963989245.1 Nansenia antarctica
GTGTCTGTGAAAGTGTATGTGTCTTGTGTATGTGTATGTGTGAGTGTGTGTCTGCCAGCAAGCATAATATGTGCATGCCTGCATGTGTGGGTTTATGGAGGAGAGGGAGGAGAAAAAGCTATTTCTGCACCCCAGACAGGAAATTATTGATATAAATGTGTGAGTGGGAGAGAGGGAGAGAGGGAGAGAGGGAACGCCAAGGGAAGTGAGCTGTAGGGACAGAAGAGAGAGAAACGCAGAGATTTAGGCTGCCTCCCACAGTTAGAAAGAAACAGGGAGAAACACGCTCTGAAAGACAGAGGAGGAGAGCAAGAGAGAAATGAACAGGGAGAAATGAACACCAGGGGCTGGAGCTGGGGCTAGGGAGGACAGGGGTGGGCTAGGGAGGACAGGGGTGGTCTAGAGAGGGCAGGGGTGGTCTAGAGAGGGCAGGGGTGGTCTAGGGAGGGCTAGGGGTGGTCTAGGGAGGACAGGGGAGGGCTAGGGAGGGCTAGGGGTGGTCTAGGGAGGCCAGGGGTGGGCTAGGGGCGTCTATGGCGCAGGAGGTAGAGCCGCCGTCTAATGATCGCAAGGTTGGCAGATCAGCGGAGGCCAGGGGTGGGCTAGGGAGGGCTAGGGGTGGTCTAGGGTGGGCATGGTTGGTCTAGGGAGGTCAGGGGTGGGTGGTAGGGCCTGGGACAGACAGGGAGACGGACCTAAGCTGGGCCTGGGGACTGGGAGAGACACCCCTTTTCCAGGAAAAACTGGTTCCAGAACGGCACCAACAAACACTTGGCTGGTCTAGAAGAACCAAGAACCGCTTACTGCCCAGGGGCTGGGGGCGGGGTTACATCTTCATCAACCAAGAACCAACCGCCGTCGTGTTTAGACGCCAATGTTTGCTCGCAAAGCCAGGAGCAACGCTTGTAAAGATGTAAAGTTGTTGTTGTGCTTGGAGGCGTTGGTGCGTTGCTGGGATAAGAGGAGAAGCAGACAGACGGTACACACAGAGATGGAACGGCGTGGCTCTCTAGCGTCTAGCCCGTGGAAAAAGCAAACCGGTTCTTAGAAGGTTCACAAGTTGAACCAACTGCAAGCCGTACGAGCACCAGAAGGGACCTAAGGGGGGGGGGGCTGGGCTGGGGCTGGGGGCTGGGACAGAGGGACCTAAGCTGGGGGGGGGGCTGGGCTGGGGCTGGGGGCTGGGACAGAGGGACCTAAGCTGGGGGGGGGGCTGGGGTAAAGGGTGTCCTAAGAGGCTTAGAAAGTGAGAGGGTGAGAGTTGAAGGGGATCTGAAGGGCTTCAGTCAAACCAGTGATCTGTGTGCATGACCTCTGACCTCTTCACAGTAACACGGTTGGACAGGTAGATGCTGGGTGGGTTATTATGGGGTGGTTACTGCCTGGGGTTGCTTTAGAGACCACTTCTACTGATCTCTACCTGGCAGGGAGGGAGGGAGGGAGGGAAGGGCGAGGGAGGGAGGTAGGGAGCTGTCTCGGGTTATCATGGGGTAAATATTTCCTGCGGTTATGATGGAATATAGATGGGTTGCTTAGCGACCACTTCCACTGACATCTCCACAGTAATGGGACTGGGCAGGGTTATTATGGGCTGGAGGTTGCCCGGGGTGATCTGGGCCAACTGGCTGTTAGGAGAAAACAAGCAGAAAAGCGAGGTGAAGATTTCCCTGTGACATTTCCTTTGGTATGGATTTGTGTGAGGCGCTCGCCTTCTAAAGTGGTCTGAATCAACTCGACTCGACTCGTCGAACACGTGCCTGTGACCTGCCAGGGTGACATACCTGGAATACACCAGAATATGGTGGACTTTGGACTATGGACTTTCATAAAACCTTGATACAAATCTGAGCTTTTAAAAAAAATGCCGGTTGAGAGAGGACGCTGGCGTTGCTTGTTCGCCGCTTCTCCGTCCGAAATCTAGGTATAATTGCAGTATACAGAGTAGATTGTCCTACGAAGACACTTAGATTTAGATTTAGTAATCTAAAAATTAATTAGACCCCTATATTTTCTTTTATTTATTCGTTGTTTCTTTTTATTATTACTACTCAGAGCACACTCAGTTTGTAAAGCGTCTTTGAGTGTCTAGAAAAGCCCTATATAAGTCTAATGTATTATTATTATTATTATTATTATTATTATTATTATTATTATTATTATATGTGACAGCAGCTGGTGAAAGCTGGGAACAAGTCGGCAACCAATCAAAATGTTCCGACTTTTATTCAGAAAAAAAAAAAAAAATGTCATTGAAAATCGCCGACACAGTGAATCCATTGCATTGCAATGTTTTGGCTTGGCACTAGCGAGTGTGTCGCTGATTTTCAACAACGTTGAGATGTATTGACATTTTTCAAAGTAAAAGTCATAAAAAAGAACATATGTTCGGTTGCCGACTTGTTCCCGGTTCCACCAGCTGCCTTCACATTTACTGAAGGACGGACAGGAAGAGGGAGGACAGGGGAGGCTGGTGGAGGTAGAAATCGGGAGGACGGGGGACACTGTAATGCATGATATGATACGATACTACCGTCCTCCGATTTCTACCTCCACCAGCCTCCCCTGGTCTGGACAGTAGAGGCACCAAGGAGACAGGCCGAGGGGTGAAGTGGCCCTTAAGCACAGATCTAGGATCAGAGTACCCTCAATAAATCCCCACCTCAACCATTACTGAGAAACCTACAAACTGGCCCCAGATCAGCTCTTAGCAGGCATCTCCAGTCTAACTGAAGCTCCACCAACAGTGGTCTAGGAACCCACCTTTCTTCACTCTAACTCACTCTAATCAACTCCCATGTTAGCGGTCCATATACCAGCTGGCTCCTGAGCGAGCGCATTGATTGGTTCTCAGAGAGGCAGCAGGCTCTGCTAGCTCCCCCCGCCCACCGCCCCCCCCCATGATTGACCTACTGTAAGGCCAACAGATCAACATCTCCGTATTTCATATGGATTCAGATTCAATAACCCGCTTCTCACACTATAAATCACATGAGTTAGTGAGCTGTCCAATCAGCCGCTGAGTTACTGAGCGTCCAATCGGCATCAGCCATATTGAACCTGCCTCAGGAGAAAGAGAGAGAGAGAGAGAGAGAGAGAGAGAGAGAGAGAGAGAGAGAGCATGAGGGAGAGAGAGAGAGAGAGAGAGCGAGAGAGGAGAGTGAATCACAGAGAAGTTGGAGGATCTGCAGGCCACTGGCTCCATTAGCTCCGCCGTGTCATGTGACCCTAAATCAAGAGCAGCTCGGCTATCTGGACGGATTTGACGTATGGATCTGACCCAGATCAGTGAGCTATATCACTGAGGCGGGGGGGGGGGGGGGCAGGGGGGGAGGCAGGTAGATAGAGGTCGACATCGGTAGACGAGGCTCATGGGAACGCGTGGAATGGAAGGTGGAAGGGTAGAACACACGTGGGGTTCAACCTCCACCAGCCTCAACCTCCACCAGCCTCAACCTCCACCAGCCTGCCCCCCGATACAGAGAGACAGGGCTGCCGGAGGGAGAAACACACCTCCGTTCCCCATTCCGTTCCATGCATTACATCCATAGTCTCTGACACAGAGTTAGGTGTTTTTTTTTATCAGAGAATGGCACAGAGAATATGTGGATCCAGACTCCGATGTCTACCTCCCACCAGCCTCCCCTGGCCTCCCATTGAAGCTAGATAGCCACATCATTCTCTGTGCCTTTCTCTGATAAAAAAAACACACAAAAAAACGAACTTCACCCACTCTCTGTGTCAGACCCACTCACTCTCTGTGTCAGACCCACTCTCTGTGTCAGACCCACTCTCTGTGTCAGACCCACTCTCTGTGTCAGAGACTATGAGACACTACGAGTGTCCTCCTCTCTCTCACAGAGGGCAGACATGACGGCTCTCTCTCTCTAGAACTGTGTCAACGTCTAAAATCACTCAATGCCAAAATGGCCGCCCGCCCGTGGAGCAGGAATAGCTTCCCTTCTCCCTTCTGGGCACGCTCAGTTGGCGTTCTAGTCAAGCGTCGAGTTACGGAAGTAAGGAGGTTTCCAACCGTCTTTTTACTGTGATGCAGGTCCTTGATGGTGATGATGATGACTCATGAAAAAGCAAGGTCGAAAGTGGAAAGTGTCGAAAGTGTCGAAAGTGGCCAATGGTACGTTGTTTGTAGTGAGGGTGTGTGTGTGTGTGGGGGAGTTCAATGGGGAAATTTGACTTCCAGTAGAGGGGTGTGAGTGGCTTCAGATTTCCGGGATTTTAACGCTTCTGGCGTGAGGGCACAACTAAAGGACAACACAATACCAACAACAACAACAACACAACACAACCAACACCAACAACAACAGCACAACAACAACACCACTACCAACACCAACAACAACAACACAACCAACAACAACAACAACAACACAACAACAACACCAACACAACACAACACCACTACCAACACCAACAACAACAACACAACCAACACCAACACAACACAACCAACACCAAAACACAACACAACAACACCATTCAAACAACACAACACAACACAACAACACCACCAATTCAAACAACGTCAGAAGCGTGGTGTCTTTTCCACTGGGCCGAGGTCACACTGACTGTAGTCACCTGACCAGTGGAGTCAAATGACAGTGTGCTGACTGTAAAGCTGTGAAGTCTCTCTATGTAACTTATCCAGTATATCCTCACTGACTGGTTGAGCGTATCGCTTACATCTGTGTGTCTAATGAGGGATTACAGACAGACAGGGTCTGTGTGTCTAAAGGCTTCTCAGGGATGGCAGAGGAGGAGAGGAGGAGGGGAGGAGGAGGGGAGGAGGGGAGGAGGAGAGGAGGGGAGGAGGAGAGAGGGTCATTAAATTCATTAGGAACTATCATTCTGACATGCAGACACACACACACACACACAAAAACTCACACATAGCCTAGTCATTAGCATTAGGCTACGGTGCTGTCTGTGTAATAGTCTATAGCATTAGCATTAGGCTACGGTGCTGTCTGTGTAATAGTCTATAGCATTAGCATTAGGCTACGGTGCTGTCTGTGTAATAGTCTATAGCATTAGCATTAGGCTACAGTCCCACACAACACGCATGTCAGCCGAGGGCACAACATTTATGACAATGTGAGTTTCTTCTCTAGACTCAACACACACACACACACACACACACACACACACACACACACACACAGACACACAGACACACAGACACAGACACACACACAGACAGACACACACACAGACACACAACACTCTTCCTGTGCAGGTTGTGTTCCCGGAGAAAGAATGGACAGGTTTTTATTAATAATCCTTCTCTCCAGGGAGATGGGTATCACAGACTGGGGAAGGGAGGAAGGGAGGGAGGGAGGGAGGGAGGGAGGGAGGGAGGGAGGGAGGGAGGGAGAGAATAGGGTGGAGGCGGGTGAGAGAGTAAGTGAGAGGAAAAAAAAGTGCCGATAGAAGGATAGGTTGAGTAAGAGGGATGGGTAGAGGAGGTAGGGAGGGATGAGGAGAGCAGGGGGGGGGGGGGGGGGGAGTGTAGAGAGAGGGGGAGAGGAAGGGAGGGGGAGGAGAGAGAAGGTTGTTCAGGCATGTGCTACGAGGTATTGTTCTCTTTCCTCTCTTTAACATTCTCCCAGCCAAACACACACACACGCACACACACACACACACACACACACACACACTAAGCCTTAGGCCAACGCTGTAAACACCACTGCCACTTTAAGACTATAAAAAGCCTAGGGAATGCGGTCGGGTGGGTGTGTGTTTCTCACACACAGGGAAACATGACTGATAACGATCAAACGGTAACACAACGGGTGCTGCCTCTGCATCAGCTAGATAAGGGAGGGGGGGGCGGAGAGAGGGAGGGAGGGAGGACGGACAGGAGGGAAGAAAGAGTAAGAACATAGAAAGATGGGCGAAGGTGGGCGAAGGTGGTTGTCGTCTGTTGTTGAAGGTGCCAAGTCGCCGTCATCGTCTCCTCCACCTCACACACACACACACACACACACACACACACACACACACACACACACACACCTCCCCACCCCCCAGAGAAGCTAAGAATCAGGTGGAGGATTAAGAGAGGAAGTCCACAACAGACCAGACCTTTATCTCTACCTGCCTGTCCCTGGGCCGAGGCTAACCTGTTCAACCTGCAATGGCTAGAACCCAAGGGGGGGGGGGGCGGGGGGCGGGGGGCAGGGGGCGGGGGCTCTGGCATGCATAGTGGGGGTGTGGCTGGGAAAGACAATGCTTATTGCTTAACACCCAGACACGCTGTGTTAACAAGGATGGAAGAGAAGGAGGGAGGAGAAGGAGGGAAGAGAAGGAGGGAAGAGAAGGATGGAAGAGAAGGATGGAAGAGAAGGAGGGAGGAGAAGGAGGGAGGAGAAGGATGGAAGAGAAGGATGGAAGAGAAGGAGGGAGGAGAAGGAGGGAGGAGAAGGAGGGAGGAGAAGGAAGGAAGAGAAGGATGGAAGAGAAGGATGGAAGAGAAGGATGGAAGAGAAGGAGGGAAGTGAAGGAGGAAAGAGAAGGAAGGAAGAGAAGGAGGGAGGAGAAGGAGGGAAGAGAAGGAAGGAGGAGAAGGAGGGAGGAGAAGGAAGGAAGAGAAGGAGAAGGAGAAGGAGGGAGGAGAAGGAGGGAAGAGAAGGAGGGAAGAGAAGGAGGGAGGAGAAGGAGGGAGGAGAAGGAGGGAAGAGAAGGAGGGAGGAGAAGGATGGAAGAGAAGGAGGGAGGAGAAGGATGGAAGAGAAGGATGGAAGAGAAGGAGGGAGGAGAAGGAGGGAGGAGAAGGAGGGAGGAGAAGGAAGGAAGAGAAGGATGGAAGAGAAG
>NC_137675.1:82507896-82512896 GCF_963989245.1 Nansenia antarctica
TTGAGGCTGCTGGCCCGGGGGAGCGACAGCTTGACCACCTGGTCCTTGGCAGCCTTGGTCAGGTCTCCTCCTCCTCCCACTCCGTCCCCCTCCCCCCCCCTCCTCGTCTCCCGGCGACTGCATCTGCATGAACATGTTCTTGATGCGGTGGACGTTCGAGCCGTAGCGCCGGCCCCGGAAGGTCCCGGAGGGGCGCGGCAGGGGCGGGGGCTTGTCGCCTCTGTCGGCCCTGTCGCCGACGCCGCCGACGCTGCCATTGGCGGCGTTGTTCAGGGCGTCCGTGGCCTGCTTCAGCGCCTGGATGCCCGCCTCGTAGGCGTTGCGGTGGGGGGAGGGGCTACGCAGGTTGGCGCTACCGCTGCTGCCCGTGCCGGCGCTCTTTCCCCCGCTGAGGGGGCTCCGTCTTCATCATGGTTCACTCAAACACCGCTGACGCAGAGACTGGGCAGTGATGACATCATACTGTGGCTCCTCCTCCTCTGGCTTTGACCTGGAACAGAACAAGGAACATGGTCAATGGAATGCTCGCTGAATCAGAACAGACCTGGTTAATCAAACGCCGCTCAGACAGAACAGTCAGACGTGGTTAATCAAGCACCTCTCAGACTGAACCCGACCTGGTTAATCAAACTGCTGTTCAAACAGATGAACAGGCATGATTAATCAAACTCTGCTGAATCAGGACGGACATGGTTAATCAAACACTGCTGAAACAGAACCCGTCGTTTCAATGGCTTCAACCCCTCCCCTCCTGTATGGTAAAAATAAACACATCAGTGTGTTTCACCCGAGGGAGTCTGACTGCAGGGGAGACACGAATATGAGAGAGAGAAAGAGAGAGAGAGAGAGAGAGAGAGAGAGAGAGAGAGAGAGAGAGAGAGAGAGAGAGAGGGAGAGTGAGTGAGAGAGAGAGAAAGAGAGACAGAGACAGAGAGAGAGAGAGAGAGAGAGAGAGGGAGAGTGAGTGAGAGAGAGAGAAAGAGAGACAGAGACACAGAGAGAGAGAGAGAGAGAGAGAGAGAGAGAGAGAGAGAGAGAAAGACAGAGAAAGACAGAGAAAGACAGAGAAACAGAGACACACAAATGGTAAAAAATGGTAAATGGACTGACTTATATAGCGCTTTATTCCAAAGCGCTTTACAATGGCCTCTCATTCACACACATTCACACACCAATGGCAGCTACCATGCAAGGCGCTGTCCCGCTCATTGGGAGAAATGTGGGGTTCAATGTCTTGCCCAAGGACACCTCGACATGTGGCCAGTTGGGTTCGAACCGCCGATCTGCCGACCTTGAGATCATTAGATGCCGGCTCTACCTCCTGCGCCACAGCCGCCCCACACAGAGAGAGAGAGAGAGAGAGAGAGAGAGAGAGAGAGAGAGAGAGAGAGAGAGAGAGAGAGAGAGAGAGAGAGATGGACAAAAGATGCTGCTCATAGCAGATGAAGAGATGACTGAACAGATAGGGGTAGTGATAACACAACGCTTCAGGAAAGAGAGATCCAGGAAAAGAGAGAGAGAGAGAGAGAGAACAGAGAATGACTGTATGTGACTGAGAGTGGGAAGTTTACTCTGACGTCAATAGAGGAAGAGAGAGAGGAGATAACACTCTCACATCAAGGACTTCTCACACTGTTCATACTGTACACACACACACACACACACACACATACACAACCACACACACACACACACACACACATACATACACAACCACACACACACACACACACCGCACACATCAAGGCCTGTTAAACGTTCACTGAGAACGGGGACGACTGCAGCGTGGTGGGAGGAAAAAAGAGAGAGAGAGAGAGAGAGAGAGAGAGAGAGAGAGAGAGAGAGAGAGAGAGAGAGAGAGAGAGAGACAGAGAGAGAGAGAGAGAGAGAGAGAGAGAGAGAGAGAGAGAGAGAGAGAGAGAGAGAGAGAGAGGCGGCTTGTGCGGGCGCGTTTCCTCAGAGCTCATTGAACATTTCGTCTCTCACGGCGACCGACCGGCTGACCGACCGACAGCGAGCTGCTGCCGCTGCTGCATCAGTGAGGGACGTCCCAGCGCCGCAGGGTCTTAAAGCTAACCGTATTACACTAATCCCCATTCATGCCATCTGAGCCAAGCCAGCGTCTTAAGCTCGCCGGCACACATATAGTCATAGCACATCGTGTGACGCGTTAGGCTGACCCGCTCCCTTGCATGCTGGGACACATTTAGACGTGGGTGGGACAGTTGGGGACGACGGCCTGTGATGGGATCAAGAGAGGAGACCTGCCCTGCTTGGGGCCGGTTTACGACAGGTCGGCCAGATTGTTGATGTGGCGTCGTTGTACACATTGGAGGCTTGTATCGGCGGGGTACGATCCTAGGTGGAGGCCGGTGGAGGTAGAAATCGGAGGACGGGGCTCATTGTAATGACGTGGGACGGAATAAGGAATGGTGTCAAAACAACTCACCTAAAATAAAGTGTTTCAGCGAGGCCATTCCTCACGCCGTTCCCCATACATGCTTTTACAAGCGAGCCCGTCCTCCTATGACTCCTACGTCCACCAGCCTCCCCTCTGAGCTGGGCTGTTTTATTTTTAGGCGAGTGGTATAATGATTAGGCCACTGCGTGTTGTTACTGATTATGTAAACCTGAAAAGCAGGGGCCCACTGTTATGCAAAGATCACGAGCCACATAAACCCTTCCTTCTTCATCCACCAGCAGCACACACAGAGGCAACTTCCTCCTATTGTAGCTGATGGCACCGTTGAGAGGCCTGCTGAGAGGCCTGCCTGCAGGCCATAGGTTTCGCTCATTGTGCAAGAAACCCACAGCAGGCTATTGTACTGCATCCTGCTGTAGGCACTAGGCAGGCCACCGAGCCTGCGTCAGGGGAGGCTAGTGGAGGTAGCAATGGAAGGACGGGCTCGTTGTAAAGGCATGGGGGATTTGAACGAGGAACACTTCGTTTAGGTGAGTGTGTGTTCGATTCCAATCCTAATTCCGCTCCATGCATTTACAATGAGGCCGCCCTCCTCGCATTTCCACCTTCCACCAGCCTCCCCTGGCCTCCGTGGATGAAGTCTTAGGGCCTTAGGGCATCTGTGGAGAATCTATCTATCTATAGGCCCACATCATCTGCGTATGTCAGATCCAGAGCACCATCATCAGGATATCCGCATTTCACCGCCGCCTCTTTTCTCTCCACATGTGTTGTTTGTGCATTAGAAACACGTCAATGCATCAGTAGCCTCTAAGACTGGGTCGAGTACGAGCCTCTGTAATAACGTCACACACACACACTGCACAACAACACCAGCAGCAGTGCGATCCGTCAAGGTCTAAGAGCGTGTCTGAGATAAACGACCGTGTCAGTGATTTGCACCGTGATTCCATTCCTGTACCGACGTATTTCCAGTGTCTATCAGACAGATGTAGTAGTACTAGTAGTGTTCGGCTGTGTGACACTGGCATGCATGATGCATCCTATTAGGAATAGATTTATATCGGCAACCACAAAACGTTGCATAGGGCATTTATATTATGGGAAAGCTGTTATGAAGAAGAGACATTGTCTGAAATAACGGTCCTCCTTCTACATCAACCTCATCTGGGACTGTCATCCTGCCAGGCTTTGTTGTGACGTGAGGCAGCCAGCCAGACTGACAGACAGACTGACAGACAAGACAGACAAGACAGACAGACAGACAAGACAGACAGACAGACAGACAGACTGATAGACAGACTGACAGACAGACAGACAGACAGACAGACAGACTGACAGCCAGACAGACAAGACAGACAGACAGACAGACAAGACAGACAGACAGACAAGACAGACAGACAAGACAGACAGACAGACAGGCAGACAAGACAGACAGACAGGCAGACAAGACAGACAGACAGACAGACAGACTGACAGACAGACAAGACAGACAGACAGACAAGACAGATAAGACAGACAGACAGACTGACAGACAGACAAGACAGACAGACAAGACAGACAAGACAGACAGACTGACACACAGACTGACAGACAGACAAGACAGACAGACAGACAGACAAGACAGACAGACAGACAGACAGACTGACACACAGACTGACAGACAGACAAGACAGACAGACAGACAAAACAGACAGACAGACAGACTGACACACAGACTGACAGACAGACAGACAGACAGACAAGACAGCCAGCCAGACAGACTGACAGACAGACAAGACAGACAGACTTGACGTGTATACGAGGGAGTTTACGGTCTCGTCGCAAAGGCGCTGACGCACAGTCCTTCCTGAATACGTCTTTTAGACCCCCTGCCTGTGTTGTCGTAATAAAACACCGACTAAAAAAAGGTGTTATTGTCTTGTCAAACGTCGCGTTGTCCGACATGGTTTTAGGACCCAGCGGCCCGGCCCGGGGGTCTCCTCCTGGGGGTCTCTCTGCTCCGCTACCAGAGCTGCTTCCTGCATCTTCTGTCTGCACTACAACATAATAACAGTTTCTCTTTTCACCTTAAACATAATAACAGTTTCTCTGTTCACCTTAAAATTCCAACTGTCCCTGAAAGCTGAGATGTTGCACTTCAACCAACATGGGTATTACGGTAAATGTTACGGTATTACAAGGGGCAGGCAGGAGGACAAACGCATGAAAATAACGGTCATTTGTTGACATGCATACGACGCTCGGTTACCGTACCGTTGTGTCCCGTGTTTTCCCCAAAGTCCCGGTTCCGGTCCGGTTCCGTTAAAGTTGCTTTATTACAGAATCCATTGTGTCCACGGCGCTCCGTCTTCACTCTGCAGATCCCCCCGCCAGCGTAGCGCGAACTGACGCCTGCTGCCCTCTCTCTCTCTCTCTCTCTCTCTCTCTCTCTCTCTCTCTCTCTCTCTCTCTCTCTCTCTCTCTCTCTCTCTCTCTCTCCCTCTCTCTCTCTCTCGCTCTCCCCTCTGTCTCTCTCTCTCTCTCGCTCTGTCTCTCTCCCTCTCTCTCTCCCTCTCTCTCTCTCCCTCTCTCTCTC
>NC_137675.1:82515396-82577896 GCF_963989245.1 Nansenia antarctica
ATTTTTTCAGTCCAGCAGCTGCCATCAATCCGTCCAGACTGTCCAGGGCCCAGAACCTAGGTCTTTGCTGTGTTCAGGGCCTGGATGGCCCTGGGGTAGAAGCTGAGCTTCAGTCTGTTTGTCCTTGCGGCCATGGTCCTGTACCGCCTTTTCGAGGGCAGCCGGGCAAAGTGTTCGTACCCAGGGTGGGTTGGGTCTCTGGAGATCTTGGAGGCCTTCCTGAGACAGCGTGTGTTGTACAGCTCTTCCAGAGAGGGGAGGGGGGCGCCGGTGATCTTCTGGGCTGTTCTCACGACTCTCTGTAGCGCATTTCTCTCCGCGGTTGTGCAGCTGGAGAACCAGTTGCAGATGCCGTAGGTGAGGATGCTCTCCACTGCGCCGCGGTAGTAGGCCACCAGTATCTCCTGCTTGTTGTGTTCCTTCCCGAGTTCAACTGTCTTATCCCATCAGAACCAAATATATAGTCTAAGCTTGCTTGTATCCATTGTTCGTAAACAATGTAGTAATAATAATAATAATTTAAAAAACATTGTATAGCTTTGACAACATGGTTAAAACGACAATGTTGGTCTCATGGATGGTCATTGCAACCATCTGCAATGTCTTAAACATTTGAGAATGGTTACATTTCTCCAGCCACTTTGTCATTGTTTGAATCCCAGATTGTCCTTTTAAAGAGAAGGAACAACAAATACGTCACCTCTGAAATGTGTTCAACTGACAGTAAAACAGGGACCAGAGGCAGATGGAGCGTTTTATGGGCGATACCATAGTTTTATAGATCATAAATCATCATTTAAACCCTGACCAAGACAGCTTGCTGGTTAAATAAATTATGAGCATCGGAGCAAGAGTGTGTGGCTATAAGTCATCAGTTAACATTCTGAAATACTCAGAGCCATGATTGGCCTCAGTCCTAGAGGTGGAAAGTACCCCAGTAACCCATCTTATTTAGGAGATTGAAACATGGGAGTCTTCCAGTAGTTTCCAGCCGGTGTGAACGGTTCAAACACTCCCATCGGTAAGAATATAGGATATGCATCTTTGGTGAAGAATACTCTTTAGTTCACCTCATTACACACAATGACACACATTACAGATAGAGTCCAATCCTCCCTCATGTTGAAGACAAGACCAACTTCTATGATGAGAAATTCATTTTCATCCAATATCATTTTTTTTGTTTCGGACCACCCACCCACTGAACCTAGTCTGACCCCGTACAAACATGTTGCCTGTTGGGAACTTGTATTATCACTGGCTGGACGGCCTGACGGGTGTGAGTAGAGAGCAGTGGAAGAACTGGAGGACGACAATTCTGTACTTTCTGTGTTGACCATAAGTGGCCAGCAGGTGGCAGAATAACATTGATTTCTTCACTCCATCACAGTTCATGGAGTGACCTGGTGCTAGGGGAAAAAAAGCAGCTGTTAAGGGTCGAACGTATGTAAATGATCTACAGATAACAAAACCCATTGAAGGCCTAGCAGCCCTAGCTCCTCTGGTGTGAAGGGTTATTCTGACCATTATGGCACGTCAACGCCATTGTTGGCTCGACCATCAAAATAAAGCCGACGGCATACATAATAAAACCAAGAAATTACAACTAAACTAGCATTGTTGAGGGGACGATTGACAATGAGCAAAATACTTAGATCAATCAGCGCTGGTTTTCCCACTGGAAGACATACTGTTGTTTGTCTGTCGTAAACGTAAACTATCGTTTCGTCCTTCATCCCTGTTCACAGATGTGGGAAATGTTCTGGCTCGATTTGAACTGGATTAGAGGGCGTCGACATCAGGGTTAAGAGAAGGTGACAAAACAGGAGCGTACACTTCGTTTATAAATAAAACATTCGCAAGAGTAGACATTGAGACTGGCTATGATGACCAACGATGGCTATAATGTACTGAGGACAGTCGTTTCATTAGCCTATGTTTACAAAACTAGATGACTCAAATAACGTGTGCTGTTATTCTGGAAAGGGAAGCAACGCGATCGTTTTTGTTATTTTCCGTACGCTTTGCTCACACCCCAATCAACGCTTTGGTTGGTGCTATTTGTCATATATTTATGTTATTAATATCTGGTTATGCGTAGGCTATATCACCAAACTTAAAACGCAAAAAAAGTACTCATCAATGGAAACGACTTCAGCGAGTCGTTGAAGCCGGGAGTACGAGCTAGATGGGCCATTTGAGCCACCACCCGCTGGGAAAGCAACACAGATTTGTACGATTTTGCACTTCGTTATTCGTTGGCTACATGATTGCTATGTTACAGGCTGTGTTTCGAGATTACAGACTGCATGGCGATTAGCATAACGTTTGCGTAGGCCAGTGTTTCCCAACCCTCTCCTCGGGGACCCCCAGCTGCACCACATATTTGATCTGTTCCACCACCAGCACACCTGATTCAACTAATCAAGTACAAAGCAATTATGGTTTAGTTGAATCAGGTGTGCTGGTGGTGGAACAGTTCAAATACGTGGAGTCGCTCAGAGACTGTTTTAGTAAAGACTGTGGACCTGCGAGGGTGAGTAGCTGGCGACTGACATGGGGTTTGGGACTGTATTCTATATTCTGTATTCTGCTACAACGCTTGCAAGTATATACTAAAGTAGATGAAGTGAAGTTGTGAGCAGGGATAGCTAGTTTCTAGCGAGGGCACCTTCTCGAAACAATGTTCTGGTTCACGTGTGCGGTAGCTTCTTATATTTACTATCCCTGTGGTGAAGGACATGACAAACCTCGCCGCCATTGAATACATCCCCAGACCACACCAAAGTTGCTATATATATATTTTTTTATTTTTATTTTATCAAGTTGTAGTCGTGTTTACATTCTTCAGGTTTTATACAAAATATAATTGTGAGCATAATATGATCATTTAGCCTAATCTGTACATTTGCATTTATTTGTGGTACTTTTATTATTTAGTTGTTTTAAATCATTTTTGATTAATTCTATACAAATACTCAGGGTTGAGTATCAGGGGTCAGGAGGGTGGTGTAACAGGGCCAGGGTTGAGTATCAGGGTGGGTGGTGTAACAGGGGTCTGGTGGGTGGTGTAACAGGGCCAGGGTTGAGTATCAGGGTGGGTGGTGTAACGGGGCCTGCTGCTGTGTGCTCCCTGCCTGCAGAGGGTTCTTCGACTACTACAGGCTGCTCCACGTCCTGAAGCCTGGAGAGGAAGACCCTCGGCCCTTCTGGATGTTTGAGAACGTGGTGTCCGTGGCCGGCAGGGATGAGAACGCCATCTTGTCGCTTCCTGGAGGTCGGCCACTCTACTCTTTTCATCCTCTTTTCATCCGCTTTGTATCCCGTATCTGTCATACTTTCACATTGATGATGTGACAACATTGGATTGAGATGTTATGACAGTGATGTCTGTTTGCGATTGTTTTCTACTTTTAAAGTTGTAATCAGAGTAATTACATGGTTACAAGTTGTGATGGAGTAACTCAGTGTGTGTTGTTGTTATTCAGGTTTCAGTTTTAGGAGTGATTGTAGTGTAAAACTGTGGTGTGGTTGACAGTGTAACCCGATGGTGATGGTGGATGCGGTCAGCCCGGCCCACAGAGCCCGGTACTTCTGGGGGAAGTACCAGGGAATCCCTGGCAAGTACCAGGGAATCCCTGGCATGAACAGGTACGGGGACTTACACATCTCGTGACGTTAGAGTTATAAGTGTCACGCCCTCTACCTCTAGGTAGTGGGCAGTGCCTCTCTCTTTCCCTCTCTCCCTCTTTCCCTCTCTCCCTCTCTTTCCCTCTCTCCCTCTAATTGGCAGGAGTGGCTTCAGGTGTGTGTCTTGTCCGGCTGTTCTCTATTACCTCGTCGTTAGCCCTGCATAAAGACCCGTTCCAGCCTTCACTTCTCTGCCAGATCGTAGCTTCAGCTTACCGTAAAGATACGCTTCCAGCTCCCCTACCTAGTTACTACCCTGCCTGTACCTGCCTCCTACTTACCCCTGTTTTGCCTTTACCCCCCCAGTACCCCTACCGGACTCCTGCCTGCCTGCCCTACCTGCCCTCTTGCCTGCCAGCCCTACCTGCCCTCCTGCCTGCCTGCCCTACCTGCCCTCCCGCCTGCCTGTCCTACCTGCCCTCTTGCCTGCCTGCCCTACCGGCCTGACCCCTGCCTGCCTAACGACTACTCTTCCTGCCTAAGCCCCTGCCTGCCTGCCGACTACCCCTCCTGCCTAACCCCCCTGCCTGCCGACAACCCCTCCTGCCTAAACCCCCTGCCTGCCGACTACCCCTCCTGCCTAAACCCCCTGCCTGCCGACTACCCCTCCTGCCTAACCCCCCTGCCTGCCGACTACCCCTCCTGCCTAACCCCCCTGCCTGCCGACAACCCCTCCTGCCTAACCCCCCTGCCTGCCGACAACCCCTCCTGCCTAAACCCCCTGCCTGCCGACTACCCCTCCTGCCTAAACCCCCTGCCTGCCGACTACCCCTCCTGCCTAACCCCCCTGCCTGCCGACTACCCCTCCTGCCTAACCCCCCTGCCTGCCGACAACCCCTCCTGCCAAAACCCCCCTGCCTGCCTGCTGACTACGCCCCCTGCCTGACCCCCCGGGTCTTCACGGACGTGAAGAACATGAACCGGCAGCAGAGGCAGATGGTCCTGGGGAAGTCGTGGAGTGTCCCTGTCATTCGCCACCTCTTTGCTCCCCTCAAAGACTACTTCGCCTGCGAGCAGCTTCCGTGAGATGGGGGAGGAGAGGATGCTAACAGGAGGAGGAGTTCTGGGTTAACCCCCCTGCCTGCCGACAACCCCTCCTGCCTAAACCCCCTGCCTGCCGACTACCCCTCCTGCCTAACCCCCCTGCCTGCCGACAACCCCTCCTGCCAAAACCCCCCTGCCTGCCTGCTGACTACGCCCCCTGCCTGACCCCCCGCTTGCCCTACGACCATTCTCTGCCTACTCCCTAAAATAAATCATACTTTATTTTACTGTAACCTGTCTCTGTCTGTGTCTGCGCTTGGGTTCCCTATCTGACCGTAACAATAAGGTTGTAAAAATATATGTTTTTTACATAATCTGATCCATTAGGTGTTTATTAATGCCTGTGTGGTGTTATTTTTAAAATGTTAATGTTTTAGTTAGTAAAAATAAAATACAAAGGTTCCATCTCACAAAACATAATGGAATGTAAAAACGTTGACGCTCAATATCTCTGAACTACCCTAAACAGAGATAGAACCTTATAATTCTATGCTCACGATCTTATACTTACACATGATTATCCTACCATCAAACGACCTGTAGCCTCTCTGATCCACAGGTCATCAACCTTAACCAAAAAACAAATCATTGATATTTCAAAATGAAAGTGTACAGTGATGAATGAAATTGATCCTCCCTCTTCTGTGTGTATGTGCCAAAAAGGGGAGGCAGGTAGCCTAATGTGATGTGAGCTGGATATGAGCTGGTCACTGGAGGGTTGCTGGCATCATATCCAAGGTGCCTACCACTGCCATTGTGCCCTTGAGCGAGGCACTTAACCCCTAATTGCTCCAGGGGCACTGACTATGGCTGACCCTGTGCCTAGAGCAAAGAATACATTGGGGTGTAATCAAAAAACATTCCGAATCTCAGGTGTCTCAGACAATCCTTCAAACAGTCCTTTCTCAGGCTGAGACACCTCAGACAGGCTCCCTGGTTGGGTGACCTTTCTTAACTGGTTTAAGGTTTCAGTTTCCCCTCCTGTGGGATAGAATCTGTTTGATCCTGTGTGTGTTTGTGTTCCTCCAGACCCATTATCGCCTCCCAGAACGACAACCTCAGCCTTCAGGACTGCCTGGAGACCGGCATCGGAAGGCAAGCCAAGGTCAGAACAATCTCAGCCGGACCTATACTTGTGCCCTAAACAGTAACCGTACCAGTCCTGTTTTGTGTTCCTGTTCCTGTTGCGGTCCTGTTTGTGTTCTTTCAAAACCTGCTGTCATGTTGCTTTTCACACCGTTTCCATCGGACGTAATTCAACATTATTCCCCGTTCCGACGGACACTGTATCCAAGTGAATTCCTCGATGTCTTATATTGTTGTTTATGTGTTCTGTTGGCGCAGTATGCCAAAGTGCGGACCATTACCACCAAGATGAACTCTCTGAAGCAGGGCAAGGCCGAGAGCATATGCCCTGTGCTGATGAACGGCAAGGAGGACATGCTGTGGTCACCGAACTGGAGAAGTACGCGTCTCTTCTCATTTGCCACTTTAATAATTTTTTATTTTTTTCCCTCTTTTCATATTGATTCTTAGAGACAGTTGGGAATTGAGGGGCAGATAGATGAGGGAGGATTTGAGTATTGTATATACTAAGATGGTGGCAGGATTTGAACCCCGGCCCTCTTCTTACATTCCTAGTCGTTACCCGTGACCAGTAAACCACTGGACTGGACCAGAATCTCATTTCACTTCCTGAAGTTAACCGTTTTATCTTTTTTTTTTGGGGGGGGGGGGGTTTCATCTGTCCCTCCTTCCAGGATCTTTGGTTTCCCGAAGCACTACACAGACGTGAAGAACATGAACCGGCAGCAGAGGCAGATGGTCCTGGGGAAGTCGTGGAGTGTCCCTGTCATTCAGTACAAAACAAGGTAGCCCGCACTCACTTTTCGTTGCTCCAATTTTTATTTAGCAAGCAGCAAGTAAACATTTTAACTTTTTTTTTCCCCCTATTTTTACTTGCTGCTTGCTAAATAAAAATTGGAGCAACGAAAAGTGAGTGCGGGCTACCTTGTTTTGTACTAAATATTACTGCACTGTCAGTTATAGCTCAGCACCGAAGACAGGAGGATGTGCGTTATTTTTTCTCTAAGTGTCCCTGTCATTCGCCACCTCTTCGCTCCCCTCAAAGACTACTTCGCCTGCGAGCAGCTTCCGTGAGATGGGGGAGGAGAGGATGCTAACAGGAGGAGGAGTTCTGGGTTACACCCCCCCCCCCCCCCCCCCCCCGTAGTGACCACCAGGATGAGACTCAGTGTTGTTTTTTATTTTATGTTATTGGGTTCTGATTCATTTCCTAATTTTTTTTAAAAGTCTATTTTTAGGATGCTAAATGTTTGGCTTCTGTTTGAGGCGTTGTTGTTTTTCACATTTGTTTATTTGTTGTTTTTAATAAGGTCACACGATGGCCTCCCTACATGCATGCACTGTCACTTTCTGTAATTGTAATCAATTGTAATTGATGTGTGACTACACATACAGTTGTTATTTAATGTTTAATTTATTGTCTTTATTGTATATGTAGCCGGTTCCATTACATTGGATAATTCTGATGCTCAAAGAACATAAGAACGTCACCTATCAAGAAACTGCGCTGTTCTCAACACTCGTCTCATGGGTGTAGTTAGTCCTTTGACTGGATGTTTGCCAGTTGATAGTGGAGCCCAGAGTATTGTGCAGAGTGACATCATCACTTTAACACTACAGATGCCATCTGCTAGCTGTTGGAACTTCTCCACTGGCCTTTCATAATCGGCTCATACTGAATTCTTTCACAGATAATGTGTGTGTGTGCGTGCCTCTGTATTATCTGTCTGTGTGTGTGTGTGTGTGTGTGTGTGTGTGTGTGTGTGTGTGTCCGGAAGGAGTCCCCGTCACCATGCAGGAAGAAACATGGTTCTCCGACCTGGAGTGGGTAAAGGAGAAGATGGAAGAAAGGCATGAGCAGATGAGAGCGACGATAAAGGAGGTAGAGAGGTTGGAGGAGGAGCGGACGACAGAAGCAATGGATGAGATGGAGGTGAAGTTGGAGAGGGCGAGCGAGAGAGAATGGACAGAGTTTAGAAGGAAGGTGAAGGAGAGGAAAGAGAGAGAGGTGGAGAGAGCAAGAGAGGTGGAGAGAGAGAGAGAGTGGCTGGTGAGGCAGGTGGAGCTGGAGCTGGAGGGCAAGAAGGCCACAGGGGAGAGAGAGAAGGAGAGAGAGAGGAGGAGAGCGATGGAGGAGGAGAACACCCGTTTGAGGGAGATGGTTGAGAACAGGGTTCGAGTTATGTGGGAGCCAATGGGAACTGAGCTCCCATAAGGAAGGTCTGAGCTCCCATGAAAGCAGTAAAATCATACATCTGTGGGGGTCGCTAATAATACATTACCACAACCATTATTTGATCAAAAATGTCAATGTAATGAGTATTATTTATATTTATTTATATGATAAATATTCCAAAATAAACACGTTTTCCAAAAGAACTACGCGCACCAGCATTAATCTCCTGTGAATGACAGTAGGCCTTTGACTGCCTGCACTTTACCACCAAGACACTATGGGGCGCAGTAGAATATTGTGCAGCAGCAGAATATGATCGTTGAGAACTTGCGAACGTGAAAACACGATTATTGAGAAGAAAATATTCAGTAGCTAGCTATCATGCCGCCCAAAAAAAGGCCACTGCTGCCGACCGAGTCGACAAGCCTGGAAAGTTTCGTGTTTTCATCCAAGAAACCAAACTTGAATTCAGCTGCCCTGTTATGACACCTAACGTTGAACTGAAACTGTTGAAATAGCAGAGCTCAAACAAAAGCAAGTGCTTCCGAAGAAAGTAGCAGAACTCACCTCCAGTATGTATAAGGAGACAGTTAGCTACCGTAGTTCGTTCAGGGCAGCCTATACTGTCGCTAAAGAAAGGATGCCTTATACAAAACTGAATCCAATTATGAAACTTAATGAGATGAATGAATGAATGGACTTTATTGTCATTGCTACAGTACAGGTACCAAACAACGAAATTTAGGAGGGGTGGCTCCCCTGGTGTTAGGAAAGGGAAAAAAAACACTTTTAGAAAAAGAAAAAATCACAAGAAGGTAAGGAGCTGGTTTACATAAATAAAGGCTATGTACACAATCCACTGTACTATACTGCACAGATAGTCAACTAGGGTTGTCATATTGCACAATAGTATTTTTTCACGTTATTTAAAGTGTCACAGTTTGCAGGCTTGAAATGTACATGTTTGTGCCTCAGCACTACACCTGATTTTTTCAGTCCAGCAGCTGCCATACAATCCGTCCAGACTGTCCAGGGCCCAGAACTTAGGTCTTTGCTGTGTTCAGGGCCTGGACGGCCCTGTGGTAGAAGCAGTTCTTCAGTCTGTTTGTCTTAGCGGCCAGGGTCCTGAACCTCCTTTTCGAGGGCAGCCTGGTAAAGTGTACGTGCCCAGGGTGGGTCGGGTCCCTGGAGATCTTTGAGGCCTTCCTGAGACAGCGTGTGTTGTACAGCTCTTCCAGAGAGGGGAGGGGGGCGCCGGTGATCTTCTGTGCTGTTCTCACTACTCTCTGTAGCGCATTTCTCTCCGCTGTTGTGCAGCTGGAGAACCAGTTGCAGATGCCGTAGGTGAGGATGCTCTCCACTGCGCCGCGGTAGAAGGCCACCAGTATCTCCTGCTTGTTGTGTTCCTTCCTGAGGCATCTCAGGGTGTATAGCCGCTGTTGTGCCCTCTTGATGGTGCCTTTTGTGTTGTCCTTCCAGGTCAGGTCATCCCGCATGTGGTGTCCCAGGAATCGGAGGGTTGAGACTCTCTCCACGCTCTCCCCGTCGATGAGCAGGGGCTGGATCTCGGACTTTTTCCTCCTGAAGTCTACGATGAATTCCTGGGTCTTTGACTTGTTCAGCAGCAGGTTGTTGACCTTGCACAGCTTGCTCAGTTGCTCTACCTCATCCCTGTACGCCGCCTCGTCCCCCCCCGAGATACATCCCACCACGGTGGTGTCGTCTGCAAACTTTACGATGTAGTTGCTGGGGTGGACGGGGGTGAAGTCGTGGGTGTAGAGGTTGTAGAGGATGGGGCTTAGCACGCAGCCCTGGGGTGACCCAGTGCTGAGGCTGAGGGCTGTGGAGGTGTGGGGGCCCACCCGCACCCTCTGGGGGCGGTCGGTCAGGAAGTCCTTGATCCACGCACATATAGAGTGTGATAGACCCAGGTCTAGTAGTTTGGTCACTAGCCTGTCTGGAAGGATGGTGTTGAAGGCGGAGCTGAAGTCCACGAAGAGCAGTCTCGCGTAGCTGTTTCCCCTCTCCAGGTGGGATAGAGTGGCGTGGAGAGTCGTCGCGATGGCGTCCTCTGTGGACCTGTGGGCTCTGTAGGCGAACTGGTATGGATCCAGGTTGGGCGGGAGGCGTGTGAGTATGTGGGCCCGGACTAGTTTCTCGAAGCACTTCATGATGATTGGTGTGAGTGAATGGCGTGACAGTTGACCCCTGCTCACCGATCCGATCATTCATGTGCCCAGATTGTAGCACATTGCACAAGAGATGAAACAAATTAATTTCTAATGTCAAATCACTTGATTCCCGTAGTAGCATAACATTAGATGAAAGCACAATTCATGGATGAGCATACATGATTATTTATGTCAGGTGCGATGTGACTGGAAATGGAGATGTGGACAATGTGTCGTGCTAACAGGGAAAGTGAATGGACTGTATAGCAAAAACAACAAAATTATTGGCCGAGATACCTGTGACTATCGCTTATAGCTGTTGTTTCATGTGGTGGTGTTGATGTGGTGAAATGAGTAGCCTATGGCTAATTAAAACTTGTAAGTCCCAACGCTGTGTGGGCATGATTCGCGCGCGTGCATGAGAACATTTCGCACTGTTATTTTGGAGACCCCCACAAAGCTCAGCTTATAACTCGAACCCTGGCAAAGATGTATAACAGTTAAGGGAGTTAACTTATGGAATACCTTTGAAGACGAAATAAAAATGTGTAGCACACTAAAATGATTTTAAAAATTACTAAAAAGTAGGATGATTGACAAGTATAGAACAGAGGTATAGATATAGTTTTTGTTTGGTATTTTTGAACTTTTTGTTAACATGCGTAAGTAAAATGTTGTTTATAAATGTTTCTATGTCTTGATTATGCACTTATAAGGGGAAAACCACTCATGTAAAAAGGGTAGGCGCATTAATATAGTTTTTTGTTTGGTACTTTTTTCAGAGTTTTCTGTTAAGATGCGTAAGTGAAATTTTGTTGTTGTTTTTGATTATGCACTCATGGGGAAAGAAAACATGCATGTAAAAAGGGTAGGCGCAATAAGCCATGGCTTCAGCCTACACCTTTTTGGTCCTGGTACACATTGTGACTGTGTACATTTTTAAAATATATATATATATATACAGTATGTATTGTGAGTTGTATAAGGGACCAAAATAAACATTTTGTTTTCTCAATGTCCCCCAAAAAATGTACGCATCATTTTGTGCTTTTTATTATAATTTCTGTCTCCACTACCCATTGTATACTTTAATTAGGCTACTAACATTACAATCCCTGTTTAAAAGTCCCAGTGCTACCAATCACAACACAACAGAGTGGCACCATACAAATAATAGTCATATTTAACTCCCATATTTATTCTTTAAACAAGCAAATGTTGTTTTAGCACCAACCAGCTCTGGGTATGGCTCTAAAAACACAGTCAAGTCTAGAAGTCTTGTCAACTGTGCAGCGCCACTCTCTGCCTGCCCCCACTCTCTGCCTCTGTGCAGCCCCACTCTCTGCCTCTGTGCAGCCCCACTCTGCCCCACTCTCTGCCCCACTCTCTGCCTTCCTCTCTGCCCCCACTCTCTGCCCCACTCTCTGCCCCACTCTCTGCCCCACTCTCTGCCCCACTCTCTGCCTCTGTGCAGCCCCACTCTCTGCCCCACTCTCTGCCCCACTCTCTGCCTCTGTGCAGCCCCACTCTCTGCCCCACTCTCTGCGCCACTCTCTGCCTACCCCCACTCTCTGCCTCTGTGCAGCCCCACTCTCTGCCCCACTCTCTGCCTTCCTCTCTGCCCCACTCTCTGCCCCACTCTCTGCCTTCCTCTCTGCCTTCCTCTCTGCCTTCCTCTCTGCCCCACTCTCTGCCCCACTCTCTGCCCCACTCTCTGCCTTCCTCTCTGCCCCACTCTCTGCCCCACTCTCTGCCCCACTCTCTGCCCCACTCTCTGCCCCACTCTCTGCCCCACTCTCTGCCCCACTCTCTGCCTTCTCTGCCCCACTCTCTGCCCCACTCTCTGCCCCACTCTCTGCCTTCTCTGCCCCACTCTCTGCCCCACTCTCTGCCCCACTCTCTGCCCCACTCTCTGCCCCACTCTGCCTTCCTTTTCAAAACTCTCCTAGCTTGGTGAAGCTCATGAATAAGATCTTCACGGTCACATCCATCTATTTCACTCAGAGGTGTCAAAAGTATTCACATTCATTATTCAAGTAGAAGTATAGATACTATGGTTTAAAAAGACTTCTGTAGAAGTTGAAGTATCAACTCAAGCTTTTTACTCAAGTAAAAGTATAAAAGTACTGGTTTCAAAACTACTTAAAGTATAAAAGTAAAAGTAATATAAGGGGGAAAAAATGCCATTAAGGACAAAAGCTTAGGCCACGCCACAGGGGCCTATAGTGCACTACCCCACCTCCCCCCCAAAAAACATTTTTCTAAAGGCCATAATGACTATTATGTTATTATTAAAATGTTAATGTTGAAAATGTTGGGATGCACTTGTTTCAGACGCATTTATGCCCATTGAAAATGAACACATTTTAGTACAATGCAAATACATTAAAGAACCATATATGTGTACTACTGAGCATTAACATGTGAACACGGAAGATATGATGACTAGTTGCCTAAGTATTGTAATGGTGCAAAAAGTCAAACGTCAAAAGTCAAACGTCAAAAGTCAAAAGTCAATAGCCTTTATTGGAACTGTGAGGGCAAAACCATACAAACCATAACAAAGTAGTGATTCAATATTTCCTGAAAAAACACACACATACACACAATCTACATCAGCATCAGAGTTACCAATAAGCTTTGTTCAGCCGCAAAAGCAGCAGGTTCTCAAAGTTCTTTGAGCCAATGCATGCTCTTTTTGGCCTGAAGATCAGCCCTGCGACACTAAACAGTCTTTCACAGGCTGCTGAGGCAGGGAGTCCCGTATTAAGTTTGAGTGATAGCTGGCACACAGCTGGGAAGGTCTTCAGTACCTCTACTGTGTCTCCTGGGCACCCCAGGTACGCATCCAACTGCTGGGACGTTTCAAGAGGGCCGGTCTTCTTCAAGGAGGAATAGAAGTCCTCTTCCTCAGACGATTGGGAGCCCTCACTGAAGTGTTTCTCGGCTCAATGAAGCCCTGTTGCTGAACAATGTGTGGTGGGTGCAAGCCTTGGACAATGAATTTGAGGACTACTTCATCCATACTTGCCTGGGACACTCTTCGAGCCTCCCACAGCTTGGTTTGTTTGGAGGGTGGGGTCAAAGAACCTTCAGTGGATGACTTCCTTTTGAGGGCTGTTGAAGAAAGTTGCGTGTACCTCTCTAGACGAGTGGGGTGTTTCTTCTGTGGAGAAAATGAATGCACAGGCACAGATTGAGATTCATATTATTTCTCTCAAACCACAAGCTGAGACTATCTAGGACTTCCGCTGTATTAAATGTCACGCTGGAAGTTCATGAATGGAGGTCAGACTACAAGTTAGGGAGCAGTTTCACTGGTCTATGCAATTATGTTGAGCAGACCAGAATATTGCCACTTAAAGCTGTTTTAGGACCACAAGCAGCTGCTGGCATGACTGAAAAGTAACATTATTGTTAATGGCACACACCGCGCACATTTCTTCTCCCGTGGGAACATAATTAACTCTTTACAGCAACAAACACGGTAAAACTCCGACCTCAACACATGAAGGATTACAAATGAAACATTGAATCATAGCCTACTGCTAGCAAGCAAACCATGGCATGTTCTTAGCCATAGCAAACATTGCAAATTTACCATTAGTACGTTACTAGGTTACTACAAAATGTCGACTGATAATAACAAACTTTCAGCTTACCTCAATATGCTTTTTCAAATTAGACGGTGAGTTTTTGAAGGCCATTAGCTCGTGGTACTTGGGTGCGCAGAGCTTGCAGCGCATTCGAAAGGAGTTGTTTTTGCATCCAACCATTTCAAAAAATTCTTCCAGGTACGGCCAGGGATGGAGAAGGGTTGGCTGATCTTCCTGGCTATCAACCTGGTTGATGCTGGTGCTTGGTTGGGACATTTCGCTGTTATTTTGAGTCTCTGGCACGGTCACGGACATCTTTGGCTACATACATCTGCTTTCCTTGCTGGAGTGTGATTTGTGTCATGTGCAGCAGATGGAATGCATCTCGTACAAACCAATAGGGTGTCGGAATGGTATAATGTTTATACTTCTCATCCAACCACAATCAAATTCACTCTATCCGGATGGCGCGACTTATCTGGATAGGTTTTTTTTGTGTGTGTTTTTTTTTACGATGAAAAGCTGTAATGAAAACAAGCTGAAATGAAATAGGAGTAACGAGGCTATTTTTAAAATGTAAGGAGTAGAAAGTACAGATAATTGCGTGAAAATGTAAGGAGTAGAAGTAAAAAGTCGGCTGAAAAATAATTACTCCAGTAAAGTATAGATACCCAAAATTTCTACTTAAGTAAGGTAACGAAGTATTTGTACTTCGTTACTTGACACCTCTGATTTCACTCAAGACAAATACCTGGTCATCCTGCAGGAAGGTACTGCTTTTGGGATGTAGGGCCTGTATGCTTTTCATTATTAAACAGTTTGGTTTTGAGAACCTTCTGTTCATGTCACTGATTAGTGAATCAAGGATGGGGTAGAGTCGTCTCTGTCTGAATGTGTATTTATCATAATTACCCTTTCGCAGACCTATAGTACATGTCACATAAATATTGCCATTTTGTTCTCTCTCTTTATCACCCCCAAAAACTTTTTTTTATTTTTATTAAAATAATTTCATTCCGTAATAGACACCCCAACAACAACATCAAGCACAACTCTACAGCCTGCAGACACCCCAACAACAACAACAACTCTACAGCCTGCAGACACCCCAACAACAACAACTCTACAGCCTGCAGACACCCCAACAACAACAACTCTACAGCCTGCAGACACCCCGACAACAACAACTCTACAGCCTGCAGACACCCCAACAACAACAACTCTACAGCCTGCAGACACCCCAACAACAACAACTCTACAGCCTGCAGACACCCCGACAACAACAACTCTACAGCCTGCAGACACCCCGACAACAACAACAAGCACAACTCTACAGCCTGCAGACACCCCAACAACAACAACAACAACAACAACAACAACAAGCACAACTCTACAGCCTGCAGACACCCCATCAACATCAACTGGAACATATCCTGAGGTACGTGAGTCTATCAGGGCAGCACCTACAGATCCTGCTGCTACAGATCCTGTAATTCTAATTAATAAAAATACATATGTTTGTCTTGAAACCATTGTTGTCCATATTTTTACTGTTGAATGTGTGGGTGGTGATGAGGCAGTACTGGTGGGTTAATGTGGTGGTGGCACCCCTAAAATGTTGCGGGGGGGGGGGGGGGTATCAAATGATACTCTCGCGTAGAGCCGGCCTTGGGTGTGAGAGACGGCACTGCAGTCTTCCCAAGGTAAAAGACACAGCTGGTTCGGGCTGCCGGCGGCGAAGATAGAGAGTTAGGTGGAGGAAGCTGTACACTGTTAGGGCAAGATTAGGGACAGGGGAATAGATGCAAACAGGCCGCTCCCTGAACTGATTGAGGGGCGCTCCTACAGCTGGGGAGTGTCCCAATTCTACTCACCGTGTTGACGTCCCCCCGGAGGCTCCAGCCCTGTACGAGCCTAGTCGACGCGGTGATACCACGCGCAGACCCCGGGGGAGGGTCTTGTCACTTGGGCAAGTTGAGTGCCTTTTTTAATTTGAAAGCTTTATGTTATATGTTACGTAACGTCATTGTTTGTGTTGTCTGTATGTGTGGGGTTTGGGGGGTGGTTTTAGAAACTTTAACGTAGGGTAAGAGGGGGCGAAACCAGTCCACTGCACAGTCAGTACGGTCAGAGTAGGAGTATCATTATGGGATTTACATATTAAGTAAAGTTACACCACCAGCTGCTTGCTTGCTTTTGGGGGATTTAGCGATTAGGTTTAGTTTTCCTGTTTCATATAAACTGCTTTTTGATGATGGTTCTGTTTGAGTCCTCCTCTGCAACTAGCTAAATGTTTTTGCTTGTAATAGGTTATCTACTCTATAACTGTCCAGATGCACTCAGAAAATACTTTCAGAAGCCCCCAGACCCAGGTGCTGGAGAAGGGACATCTGATCTCCCATCTACACCATGTAAGTTCAGCCAATTATTTGTTATTATTATTATTATTATTATTATTATTATTGAATGTTACAATTAGACCTTGTTGCTAATTAAATGTAGAGCATTAGTCAAATCAAATAAAGTTTATTTGTACAGTGCTACTTTATATGTAGTAGAATGACACAAAGGACTTAATGCAGTGGTGTAACATTATGGATGTGCTACTAATAAATAAATAAATTGTATTTATTCTTATTTATTCACTTGGTAACACTTTACTTGAACCCTCCATTATAATGTCTTCATAACAGTGTCATAAAGTTGACATTAGAGGTGTATGTTTGGATTTACCTGCAGGTGAAGGAACAACACGCACAACTCTACAGACATCCCATCAACAACACCAAGCACAACGCTACAGCCTGCAGACACCCCATCAACATCAACTGGAACATATCCTGAGGTACGTGAGTCTATCAAGCCAGCACCTACAGATCCTGTAATTTTAATTAATACAAATAAATATTTTTGTCTTGAATCCATTGTTGTCCATATTTTTACTGTTGAATGTGTGGGTGGTGATGAGGCAGTACTGGTGGGTTAATGTGGTGGTGGTGGTGCCTTCCCTAAAATGTTCAAATCATACTCTCGCCGAGGGCACCTAATTGCCTAGAGCCGGCCCTGTCTCCACTCTACCCTGTCCCACTTGGAGAGAGTCTGTTAAGATGCTGAGCTAGATCAAAAGCCTGCAGATCCTTCTGGTTCCCCTCAGCCAGGGTCGAAGAACACTGCCTAGCTCGCACTTGTGTGTGTGTGTGTGTGTGTGTGTGTGTGTGTGTGTGTGTGTGTGCGTGCGTGTGTGTGCGTGTGTGCGCGTGCGCGTGCGTGTGTGTGTGTGTGTGTGTGTGTGTGTGTGTGTGTGTGTGTGTGTGGTTGTTGGCTCAGCACTACTGTAACTGACTGTTTCCATAATGTCAAAATGCACTGATAGTATTTATGTCCTTTAGATATTGTACAATTTATGTGGACAATGGACATAAATAAACGTGTACGTGCGTGTGTGTGTGTGTGTGTGTGTGTGTGTGTGTGTGTGTTAAGAATCACATGGCTCACCATCATCCTAAGTAGAGGTGACCAGAAGATGGCGCTGTTTTCTGCAGTGTTGGGATGCGTGTAGGGGAGTCTCACTGAGATTCTGGGTTTAAGAAAAGGGTCATAGAATGCTCTCACCTGATCATGTGACTATAATTTGCACAAGCACTTTAGTGTTTGTGTGTGTGCTCATGGTAACTCACATCCCAAAAGTAGCCTTTATCTTGAGCCAGGGAGTGCAATAGACATGATATAACCTGCTGTATTAAGCTCTTGTGTAAACAGTGAACAGTGTTTTAAAGTTGTTATAAAAGTGTACAATTTGTAGGTAGGTATGTCTGTAAAATAAGGGCCTTAAAGAACTGCAACACATCTCTGAGACGAAAACAAATGTGTAGATATTATTATATTTATTCGTAAGGGTCCTCCTCAGCCACCAGCATGTCGGGGTCCTCCTCAGCCACCAGCATGTAGGGGTCCTCAGGGCGGGCCTGGTGCCGACGAGTACCAAGGGCTGGCCAATGACGTAGAACAAAACACACACACACACACACACACACACACACACACACACACAGGGAAATGGAAGATTAGGCTAGGATCTCTACATAGCAATAGAGAAGAAACTATGCAGTATTATACTCAGTCATTCTGGTAGCTAGGCGGGTAGCTAGGCGGGTACCTAAGGCCGTTTATTACAGCACCTTTATTGAACAAGACATCGCAGATGACGGTGGGCTTATTGTATTTTGCCTCAAATTCCTGACTTGTGAATCAGTCGATACAGCCGCCATACCAGACCTGACCACATTGTTGTCATCTATCGCCCCCCAGGCCAACTCTGTGACTTCCTAGGCGAGATGGATGGCCTTCTCAGCTCTTTCCCTGATGATGGCACTCCGCTCGTACTACTAGGTGACTTCAATTTCCAATCTGAGAAGCTTCTCTCATCTGGAGTACTTGACCTTCTCCTCTCCTTCGGCCTTACCCTGTCCCCCTCTCCTCCGACTCTTAAGGCAGGCAATCAGCTCGACCTTGTCTTCACCAGATCTTCCCACACTTCCAACCTTACCGTTACCCCTCTTCCAGTTTCTGATCACCACTTTATATCTTTCTCCCTTCCCCTCAAAACTTCCTCTTCCCTCTCAGCCTCTAACCACTTAAGACCCTCTCGTCGTAACCTACGTACCCTGTCCCCCAGCGCCCTCTCTTCTTCTGTCCTATCCTCCCTACCCTCTGTCGAATCCTTCTCCCTTCTATCCACTGATGCGGCATCCTCAACCCTCCTGTCCGCTCTCACCTCATCCTTCGACACCCTCTGTCCACTAACCTTGAAGCCAGCTCGATCCTCTCCTCGAGCTCCCTGGCTCTCCGAAACGCTACATGCTTGTAGACTAGAGCTCAGAGCAGCTGAGAGGAAATGGAGAAAAACTGGCCTTTCTGATGACCTTAACCTCTATCACTCTCTCCTTGCCAACTACGCCTCCTCGGCATCAGCTGCTAAAACATCCTACTATCATTCAAAAATGCATTCTTCTGCCTCTAATCCTAGAAAACTGTTCTCCACTTTCTCTTCACTCCTTAATCCACCTCCTCCCCCTCCTCCCTCCTCCCTGTCCGCCGATGACTTTGTCACCTACTTTGAAAAAAAGGTGGACGACATCAGCAGCACCTTTCTCCCCCCACCGCTCCCTCCTCCCACTAACAATGCTAACACTGTTCCCACTAACAATGCTAACACCCCTTCCAAACTCTCCCCTCGACACTCGATCTCTGGATTGTCATATTTTTCCCCCCTCTCCCCCGATGAGATTCTCACACTTATCGCATCAAAGCGGGCAACCACATGCCCTCTTGACCCCATCCCCTCCCCTCTTCTCCAATCCATTTCCGCCGACATCCTTCCTTACCTTACCACCCTAATCAACTCCTCCCTATCCACTGGATCTGTCCCAGCGGCCTTCAAAATAGCCAGAGTCAAGGCTCTCCTCAAGAAACCTACCCTTGACCCATCATCTGTCCACAATTACAGACCGGTATCCCTTCTCTCCTTCCCTTCCAAAACCCTTGAACGCGCGGCATCTAAACAACTGACTGACTATCTCCGGAAGATGGATCACTTAGACCCCCACCAATCCGGCTTCAAGGCTGGGCATTCCACTGAGACTGCGCTCCTTGCTGTCACGGAAGCCCTCCACTCTGCCCAAGCTTCCTCCCTCTCCTCTGTTCTCATTCTCCTTGACCTGTCTGCTGCCTTCGACACAGTCAATCACCAGATCCTTCTCTCCATCCTCTCAGACCTGGGCATCTCTGGCACCGCACACTCCTGGTTTTCTTCCTACCTGGCGGGCCGCTCCTACCAGGTGACCTGGAGAGAATCGCTATCTTCTCCACGAACCCTCTCCACTGGAGTTCCCCAGGGTTCCGTCCTAGGGCCCCTACTCTTCTCCCTCTACACCAAGTCTCTTGGCTCGGTAATCTCTTCACATGGGCTCTCCTACCACAGCTACGCAGACGACACTCAACTCTTCCTGTCCTTCCCCCCGTCTGATGTACACGTGGCAACCCGTATCTCAGCATGTCTCGCTGACATTTCAACTTGGATGGCTGACCACCATCTCAAGCTCAATCTTAACAAGACCGAGCTCCTCTTCATCCCCGGGAAAGCCTGCCCTCTCCAAGACTTCTCCATCACAGTGGAGAACTCTACTGTAACCCCCTCCCTGACAGCCAAGAACCTTGGAGTGATCCTGGATAACCGACTATCCTGTGCGGAGAACATTGCAGCAACGGCTCGCTCCTGCAGATTCCTCCTCTACAACATCAGAAGGATACGACCATTCCTTACCAGAGAGGCAGCGCAACTCTTGACCCAGGCACTGGTCATCTCCCGCCTGGATTACTGCAATGTACTCCTGGCTGGGCTCCCCGCTTCAGCCATTAGACCTCTGCAGCTCATCCAGAATGCTGCTGCCCGGCTGGTATTCAACCTCCCCAAATACTCGCATGTCACCCCTCTCCTTCGCACCCTGCACTGGCTCCCGATAGCAGCTCGCATCAGATTCAAGACCCTGGTGCTTGCATACCAGGCAGCTAAAGGGACAGCCCCTGCCTACCTGAAGGAAATGGTAACCCCCCAAACCCCTGCCCGCTCACTCCGTTCCTCCACCTCGGCTGGCCGACTGGCCCCACCTCCTCTACACAGCAGTCGGGCTGCCCGATCACGTCTCTTCACAACACTGGCTCCCCGCTGGTGGAATGAGCTCCCCACGGCCGTCAGAACGGCAGAGTCACTACCCATCTTCCGTCGTAGACTGAAGACCCATCTCTTCAGGTTACATCTTAACTGCTCCTCCTGAGACATCTTCTGACCCTCACCACTACGTCTCCTAAAGACACCCACTTTTCCCTCTACTGTGTCCCTAAGAACTTCTACTGCCCCCCTTGTACTGTTTCTCAGTTTCTCCAGTAAAAAAATAAAAATAAAATAATAATAAAATAAAAAAAACATTTGAGTAGAAGGCGATAATAGGGAGAAGGTTTTTCCTTCTATCAGTGGCCCCGGGCCCGAGCTAGAGTACTCTTCCTGCAACGAATAGTGGACTGCTGATTCACATGCTTAGTATTCAAATGTATTGATTGTAAGTCGCTTTGGAATAAGGCGTCTGCTAAATGCCAAAAATGTAAAATGTAAATGTAGATGGCATTGTGGAGCTGCTGTATCGACTGCATCGATAGATCGACACTTTTTCCGACACAATTGTGTCGAACTGTCAATTGCGTCGAAAGCTTCGTTTCCCCCATCACTACACCACTGTAGGAGTTGGAGCGTACAAACAAAACAGAGACTTGGTGCCAGTATAAAGCCAAGACCGTGTCGGCGTTTATTGAACTGATGACATAGCGCCCATAGCAACACACAACACTTCCTTAAATGTTACCTGTAACCCCCATACGTCACACCCCAGTGACCGGCGTTAATTAAAGTGCCCGCACACAATTCCCCATAACCAAACACACAGGTGAATTATGTACATCATACATCATAGTATTTGTCTGCTACAGCTTTACTTACTTACTTACTTACTTAGACTGGAAGCTAGCCACCTAGGCAGGTAGCTAGGCGTTTACCTAGACTGGTAGCTAGGTGGATTGCTAGGTCGATTGCTAGGTCGGTTGCTAGGCGGGTACCTAGTCCAAAACAGGTATATAGACTGGTAACTAGGTGGGTTGCTATGTCGGTACCTTTCTCGATAGCTAGGCGGCCTACTAGGAGGGTATCTAGACTGGCAGCTAGGAGGGTATCTAGCCATGCCATGTTTGGTCCTCGAAGGTCAAGTGATGATTCGAAGGTCAAGAGATGATTCGAAGGTCAAGTGATGATTCGAAGGACAAGAGATGATTCGAAGGTCAAGTGATGATTCGAAGGTCAAGAGATGATTCGAAGGTCAAGAGATGATTCGATGATCAAGTGATGATTCGAAGGTCAAGTGATGATTCGAAGGACAAGAGATGATTCGAAGGTCAAGTGATGATTCGAATGTCAACAGATGATTCCAGAATTCCAGAGATGATGTCATAATGGGCACTGGTCTGAATAACAAACTCAAGTTTGCAAGTCAACAGGCCTATTAAATCCCTAAAAAGCCATGAGCATAGACAACTTAATTGAAACGTATAAATGCCTCATGAGCTTAGCTCAACTGTGTTACCTCATCAGAAGCCAACACATAAGCTTGTTTCTAAACTCTTTGATTGTGTACAATGTAAGCTCCATCACTAATGGCTCCCTAGTACTGATTTTAAAGTGCTGCTACTGACCTGTGAATCACTACATGCCCTAGCTTTATCATACAGCACCTATCTGACCTCGGGGTAACCGATGCTCCCATGCAGGGTATTTTGTGGTCCCTCACTGTATATATATTTTAAATTACAGGTGGCTGGGCCTTTTCACATAGAGTTCCTCTGCTGTGGAATGGTCTGCCAATTATTACAACCAAGCCCAGTGGTCACAACAAAAATGGGAGTCACATGATCACACATGATCAAAAGTAAAGTAATATATTTATTAACTTCAAGAACAAACAATACCAGAATGCAAGGTGAAGTCTGTAATCAGTAGTGTGTGCAGTGTAGCTTAGCTTAGCTGTATTGTGTCGTATTGCGTTTCGTGTCACCGTGCTCTGCACAGCATTTTTGCACTATTGAGGCCACTGTGAAATTAGCACATTACCAAAAGGCCACTTTTTTGCCTACTTACGTTGCTTATTACTACTGTATTATTGTTGTGTTTTTTCCCTGTATCTGAATGCTGCTATGTCATTGTTGAGGAACCAAAGCCAAAGAATTTTAATAATATCTATCGTACACAAGAGTAAAATTCTTTGGCTTTGGTTCCTCAACAATGACATTGCAGCATTCAGATACAGGGAAAAAACACAACACATATTCCATTCATCCATACAGAATCAGAATCGCTTTTATTATATTATAATATAATAAAACACATATTCCATTCATCCATACAGAATCAGAATCACTTTTATTATATTATATTATAATAAAAGTGTATTATATTCTGATTCTGTATGGATGAATGGAATATGTGTTGTGGGATGTGAACAAAACTAAAAGGAACAAGGCAAGTTTATTTGTATAGCACATTTAATATGGGGCAATTCAAAGTGCTTTACATACATTATTAGAAAATACAGCAAGAGGAGCATAATAAGAAAATAATAATGACAATGAATAAAAGCAAATATAAGAAGTAAATAGATAAAACATTCAATAAGACAATTAGTTAATGGATAAAAGACATTGATAGAAGTGTTTGTGTTTAATCATAACTGCTGCAAAACATGTGTTTTGTTTTCACTCTTGGAATGATTAGCTGATTAGTCTCAGCTGACCTTAGGGACCTTGCGGGAATATAGGTTGGGAGGAGATCTGAAATGTATTTTGGTCCAAGACCATTTTGTGATGTGTATGCAATTAGGAGTACTTTGAATTCAATTCTCTGAGAGACTGCCAGAACAAAACCAGTAACCAGCCTGCCCATAGGAGAAGAGAACCAAAATGGCAGATGGGGTTCACCATATAAAGCCTGTAGGCCACACCTGCACAGGTGAACCACATAACAGCTATACCCCTTATGCTAGTACATACATCTCTAGATTTTCAGATAACGCGACAGCATTCAAAAATAATTAAAAACATCTCAAATGTATTACTAGATTTTATGCAATCTGTGTTTTGAAAATGTTGTCTTGTATCTTGTATATTTGTCTTCTTGTAGGCTACTTATGTAATACCTGTACAGTGTGTCAGGACCTTCAGGTAAAACCCACTGTCAATTAAAAATAAACTTAATCTTAAACAAAGCCTATATGAGGGAGAGGCTGGGGTATGGTTTGGGGTTTGTTTGTTTGTTCGCATACATTTAGAAGGTACACAGTTGACAGAGAACACAATAAATAAACAGTGCAGGGAGGAGGCAAGAAAACCTTATGTGGCGCCTCCACCTAATAATCGCCAAGAACACAAAAATAACATACCGAAAAATAACATAGCCTAAGTACATAAGAGTGATGGCAAACTAGTAATAATAATAATGCCCCCCCCCCTCACCTCTCTCTCTTTTACTCTCTATGCCCTTGTCCCCCCCCTCTCTCTCCATCTCTCCCCAGCTGTGATCAACAACACTCCTTCATCTCCTTCATCTCCTTCTCCTTCTCCTGCATCTGTGTTTGCCAGTGTTTTATTGTTTTATTGTTTTATTGTTTTATTGTTGTAAATTACTTAACCTCGTTTTATTTCTAGCTTCCCCCCCCCCCCCCCCCCCCCCCCCCATTGCTTTTTGGTCAGGCTGCATTTGCAAATAATAATTTGTTCTTACATGTTTGCCTGGTTAAATAAAGGTTAAATAAAATAAATAAAAATCGTCAGTTTCTTCGTCCTCAACATGTTCGTGGGTGTGGTGGTGTGGTGGTGGAGGTCACTTCATTAGCTAGAACTTCAAACCGTAACTATTTCTCTGCAGGACATCAACGGTCGTTGCCTGTACTGGTGTGTGAAACCAGAATGAAGGGCACAATTCATTCAGAGAAATTAAACCCCCCAACGGAATAGGTTTCTTATCCGGTATTCTGGGGAGGCCAATCGCCCCCTTTGTGAATCCACCCCGGTGCCCACTGGTGAAAGCCCACCTGAACCCAGTTAACCGCAGCGGGGGGGGGGGAGAGAGAGAGAGAGAGAGAGAGAGAGAGAGAGAGAGAGAGAGAGAGAGAGAGAGAGAGAGAGAGAGAGAGAGAGAGAGAGAGAGACAGACAGACAGAGAGAGAGACAGAGAGAGACAGAGAGAGAGAGAGAGAGAGAGAGAGAGAGAGAGACAGACAGACAGAGAGAGAGACAGAGAGAGACAGAGAGAGAGAGAGAGAGAGAGAGAGAGAGAGAGAGAGAGAGAGAGAGAGAGAGAGAGAGAGAGAGTGACAGAGACACAGTCACCCGTCTGAGCTCTCTCACTCAAACACTCTGGATATTCCCAAGACCTAACGGAATATCTCACATTGGAGCTTATCTTTTGCAATATATATATATATCTTTTATTTGTATTGTTATATATATTATTATTGTTATGTTTGCTTTAAGATTGAGAGATATTCCAGCAGTGGGGTGAATTCGTTCAAGTGGGAGTTTCAAGTTTTGGAGAGTTGCTTCGCTGAAGTCTGACGCTCTGGCGCGGAGAGTGGAGTCGGAAGGGACGTTTTGGGATGTCGTTGGTCCGTTATTCGGCTGTCAATAAGGATATCCAGTATTTGGCTACCTACCTACAGACAAAGTGGAACAACCGTCACCAGGAATGGATATGATGTGTTTCACCGTCGCCCAAATGAAAGGAATATAACCAGGGGTGAATATTATGGCCTGGATAAAGGATCTTTGCGGGTTGGATTATGACCACTGCCTGCTGCTGTGGCCTGTGTGACCTCAACCCTGAGAAATTGTTTAGGGTTAGGGTTAGGATTAACCATGAGATAATAATCATTGTCACCTGGTCCCCCACGAAAAGGTACAGTATTGAAGAAAGAATCTCATATGAATTCCATCATCCCATGAAAGGTGCCATTGCTAGACCAACACAATGGCAACCAGTGTTGAATCATTTCTCCACTGTGAGTGTTTTCTGATTGTGAGAAAGCAATAGAATGTTCAGAGGCAAACATTTCCGAGTTGTTTCCCCTTTAATCCTCCTTTCAGTTACAGCAACCGGCAACAGGTGCAAGCTGTGCTTCATTCAAATCCGTCGGACAGTCAGGGAATAGAATTCAGATAACGCGACAAGGTTTCAAGGTAGACCACTTTAACATGCTTTATTTCAGCATTCAAAATAATTAAAAACATCTCAAATTTATTATACATATACAAAATAGGTACAGATCCTCTTGTTTTAACCCCCCAAACGTGTGCTTCTCTCTTAATTTGATGATATTTTCAATTTTTTGGTGTTCCAATTCTTTTTTTCAAAAACCCTTTCGCTAAAAAAAAAGATAAGTAAACAAAATAAAACAACAAAAAAACCTAGAACAGTGGTGGGGGAAGAGAGGTGAACTGCTGGAAGCAATCGGACAACAAACGGGGGGATTTAAAAAAACAAAAACAAAAAACTAAAACGAAACGAAACAAAAAACAACAACAACCAAAAAGTGTCAAAAAGATGTTAAAAAACAAAAACAAAACAGACTCAACAAATCCACCTGCTATAACTCTACACTCGACAGGACTGCGCGTGCATCTCAACTACTACAGTATATTAAACCTCTGGATATAGGCTCTGTGAGGTGGAAGCCAAGAGCTAGAAAAACATCCGTTTGCTACCGATGCACCAAGATAATCTGATCATTTAGCACCTGAGGTCCCGCGAGCAGGAATGGCAACAATACAATAGCACAATACCGCCCCTCCCGACAGCACGGGACCTCATAGGATTATAGCACCATCCGCTGTTATTTCCGACCATACTTGCACCGTGTAAAAAGCCCCTAACCTTAGGGGGTTCACCAGCCCCAACCTGGGGGGGTTCAATAACTCAAACACTGGGTAGTGTGGAATTCCTTTTTTTGAGGTAGCCATTAGATTAGAAGTTGAACCCATATCTACAGCTTCTTCTTCTGTTATTTTGTTGATTGTGTGACTCTTGGAAAGACAACAACGACTGCTAGACCAGGTGGGTACAACAACAAGACACTTCACTGTCAGTTTGACCATTTATTCAGCACCTGAAATTGGTACAAAGCATTTGGGTTTTTCTGTTTTTCATTGTCCTCCCGCAGTGGTAAAAAAAAAAGTCACCTCTTTCATCTGTGATGTTGGTTTCTGTTAACTCCAGGGTTGGGGGGGGGGGTGGGGGGGATTTTACACTTTACAAGTATATATTATTTTCTTGTTGCCAGTGAAACAAAATGTCTTCTAAAGTGTCCTGGTGTTGTTGGTGGTGGTGACATAGTGGTCCCAAGAACAGCTTGAATGACAACACACAACCACTGTCTTCTGAAGTGCAGTTTTAGGCAAGTGGACCATTTGAAAAAACGGCCAAATGAAACTCTAGGGTTTAAAAAAAAAAAATGCATAGAAAAAGGGTTTAGGAGATGACTGCTAGAAAAAAAACACACACATACACACACAAACAATTTCAAGTCCAGATTTCTTTTTTACAAGAAGCAGACTGGGCCAACTTCAATGCCAAATTCCTGATCAGGTGCACCAACGTCCATAGGAGCGATGTCAATGATGGGGAGGCGAGATGTTTTCGTTGTCTTGTAGTCGATGACTGTCTTGCCCCATGCTCCGGTGTGCGACTGGGAGGAGAGAAGGAGAAGAGAGGACACGGTTAGAATACATGGTTACTGCAACATTATACACTGTTACTACACCTTTATATTAGAACTAGGCCTAAGACTATGAGACAGGCAGAGAGGGTAACAGTGTTGGAACTAGGCCTCAAAACTAGACAATGTTACTGGGTTGACAGTGTTGGAACCAGGCCTCACCGTGCATCCGTCCTCGGTGACGCTGTATGTGAAGCGGCTGTTGCCCTCGGCTCTGATCTCGATCTCGTTGGATCCCTGGAGGAGCATGGCCTTCTTCAGGTTACCAGAGGCCTGGTCCATGTAGGCGATGCTGTTCTTGCAGTGGTAGGTGATGTTCTGGGATGCCTCAGTGGACATCAGACGCAGGAAGGTCAGCTGGATGTTGACATCAGCAGAGTTGGATCCCTCGCTTCCGTACTCGAACTGGTGGTGGTGATGGTGATGGTGGTGGTGGTGCGGGGAGGAGGAGGAGAGGGATGGAGGGAGAGAGAGAGAGAGAGAGAAGGAGATGGAGTTAGCATTGATGGTCTAACGTCTAATCGAAGTGAATGATTGATGTGAATGTCGAGTAATGGCGAGTAATGGCTGCTTGTTTGGGAGTTCCTGTCTCACCTGGAATCCGTCGGCCATGGCCTCTCCGAACCAAACGTGCTTCTTCTCCTTGATGTTCTTGCTGGTGTACCAGTTCTTCTGGGGGATGTCAGCCTCCATGGGGGACACGCAGGTCTCGCCAGTCTCCATGTTGCAGTAGACCTTGATGGAATCCTGAGTGCAGCCCTGGTCGGGGTCGATCCAGTACTCGCCTGGTCAGAGGAGAGAGAGAGGAGATGAGAACTGTGCCATACACTCTTTGATTTCTGCTTTGTTTTGAGGACTGCAGACTACAGACCAGAGTCTTCACGGAGGAGCCAACAGAGAATCTAGAATCTTTAAAAACAACAACAATATAACCAATAGGGGTTCTAGAACCGAACCGCAGAACTTCTTAGAAGAGCCTCCTTACCGCTCTTCCAGTCGGGGTGGCACATCTTGAGGTCTCTGCAGGTGCGGGCGGGGTTCTTCTGGGTTCCCTCGGGGCTGCGGATGTTCTCGATCTGCTGGCTCAGGCTCTTGAGGGTGGTGTCAACCTCCAGGTCGCGATCGCGCATAACATTGGCGTCGTCGGCACGGTAGCTACGGAAGGGATCGGGGGCCTTCTCCTGAGCGGGCTGGGCGATGAAGCCCATGTCGAATCCACCACCGGGGGGACCGGGGGGGCCTGGGGGTCCGGGAGGTCCAGTGGGTCCCTATGTGTGTGTGTGTGTGTGTGTGTGTGTGTGTGTGTGTGTGTGTGAAAGGTGGGGGAGGTTAAAGAGATACAAGATTAGATGTATGGTATATAAGAAGAACATAATGTATTGTGTATTGTCTGTGTTACCAGTATGTACTAGGTCCAGTATGTCCTAGCTATAGTGTGTACTAGCTATATTATGTACTAGCTATAGTATGTACTAGCTCTGGTACTGTATTGAAGCCCCCTCTGGAAGCAGGGGAGAGCATTAGAGGTGGGGTATATTAGAAGGGTGCAGTGCAGGTGCAGTGAAAGTGTCGCAACAGAGTGAGACTTACAGATGGTCCCATCTCTCCAGAGCGACCGCGGGGGCCAGGGGGTCCGATGGGTCCGGGGAGACCGCTCATACCGTCCTTACCAGCGGAGCCAGCAGATCCGGCAGGTCCCTAGTGGTAGAGAAAAGGAGAGGAGTGGGTCAGTACACCTGTAGTACAACTAAGACAAGACTGTCCGTTTAACTGTCGAACCGGGATACAGCTGGCTAGACTGAACAGCGGGAGTCGCCTGAACGGACGGTTGAGTAGGGACAGTCGTAGTAGGGACATCGGCGGTGTTGCCATGGTGACAGCAGTCATATTATGGTACTCACTCTGGGTCCAGCGGGGCCGGAAGATCCAGCGGGTCCTTGCTCTCCAGATTGTCCCTGAGAACAGACAACAACATCAGAGGTTAAGGGGCGGCAGTTAACCGGCAGTTACATTGCCTGCTATATCATAAACATCTCAAATATATATGTGTGCCATTTAGCTGACGCTTTTAACCCAAAGCAGTGAGCTCATATTATGTTCAGTATACACGGTCACCGCGGGAATCAAACCGCCAACCCTAAGCACTGTTAGCGCCATGCTCTACCAACTGAGCCACAGTGGACTGTATCCAATACCAAGTCATATATGATGACTCATACATGTCCGATACCAACGCTAAGTGGCTATATCAAGAAGACATAATGCTGTATGGTCTAAGCATCAAGTGATAGCTAGTGATAGCTCAGATGTGTGCAGATTCATATTTTTTTATAGATCTTTGCAAACACTTGGGGGGAGTACGTGGGTTAAGGCTACTCACAGACTGGCCAGGGGGTCCCTGCATGCCAGTGAATCCTCTGTGTCCCTTCATGCCTCTCTCTCCAGCCTCTCCTGCCTCTCCCTTGTCTCCACGAGCACCGACGGCTCCCTGTTTGTATGTGTGTGTGTGTGTGTGTGAGAGAGAGAGAGAGAGGACAGTGATATTCAGTACACAGTTCTCTGTAGACATTCACACAGTGGAATTGTAACGGATACAGTGTTTTATCATACACACACACACACACGCACACACACACACTCAGACAGTGATGGGATACTTACAGCAGGGCCACGAGGACCAGCAGGGCCAGCAATACCAGCGGGGCCACCGGGACCCTAGAGGAGAGAGAGAGAGAGAGGGAGGGAGAGGGAGAGAGGGAGAGAGAGAGATTAATATAATAACAATAAGGTTCTATAATCACAACAGTAAGGCATCATGTCACAGAGGCTAAAGACTAGACCGGCCTATAGCTCCAGTCGAATAGCTCCTGTCTATGGATCTCTGAGCAGTCTATAGCTGCAGTAACAGTGTAGACTGTGGTCTATAACGTCAGTAACAGTGTCGTTTGTGGTCTATAGCTCTAGTAACAATGTTGTCTATAGCTGTGGTAAACATGGTAGTCTATAGCTGCAGTAACATGGTAGTCTATGGGAGTGATGTGGTAACATGGTAGTCTATGGGAGTGATGACCGGTTGACGCAGACACTTACATGCTCTCCACGGTCACCAGACTTTCCAGCGGGTCCAACGGGGCCGGGGGCGCCAGGGGGTCCGGGGGCACCGGAAGCACCAGCGACACCAGACTCTCCACGGTCTCCCTACAGGACGGACGGAAGGGGTGGGGGGGGTCAGTGACAGACAATGGAGCGGCATAACAGTGTAGCAGTGTGTCAGTAGCCTGTGTCATGGGACAGGACAGGACAGTGTGTGTGTGTGTGTGTGTGAGCGTCTTCACCTTGGGTCCAGCGGCACCATCGCGGCCAGCAGCTCCCTCGTTACCGGGGGAACCCTGAGAGAGAGAGAGAGAGAGAGAGAGAGAGAGAGAGAGAGACACACACACACAACAGCCGTTAGGTCGGAGGTCAGAGTCAGGTCAGGTCATGTGACCTGCGTACACGGTACACCTGTGTGGGATATATATATCGGGACCGATCGAGAGGAAGGAAGCATCATCTCACCTCGCGACCAGCCTCACCAGGAGCTCCACCCAGACCAACGGGTCCCATGGGGCCGGGGGGTCCGCGCTCACCACCGGGACCACCCTGTCCCTGCTTGCCAGGCTCTCCCTATAGGTGGGAGAGGGACACACACACAGGATAGGGTTAGACACAGAGGAATACACTCAGATGCACTCTACAGGTGAATCGCTGCCTAGTCGTAGTGGACTATGATGCAGGGATGCTAGCTAGCTAGCTCTGTGGTGTGTGTGTGGTTGCTTAGAGCTGTGGGTGTGACTCATCAGCTCGGGGTTATATATATGGTTCTGTGTTCTGATGACTAATAATAATAATAATAATAATGTCATAGAGGCCATCTGAGGATTAGTTTTGATGGACCTAGCATTGCAGAAGTTGTCCGCCATCTTGTGAAGAGGCTGTGTTGACTAGAGCAGTGTGAGGGTTGGGAAACACTGGACTAGAGAATGTGTCGCTGTGGTGCAGTTCTGACCCCTGACTGGGGAATGAGAGCCAGTACTGCCTAAGCCTATACTACATATGAATGACAGTAGCAACGCTAGCTAACCCCAGTTCAGCTACCGGTACCAAGACAGTAGCAACGCTAGCTAACCCAGCGTAGCTACCAGTAACCAACATCAGCGCCAGCCAGCCAGACGTGGCAGATACTTACAGATGTTCCGGGAAGGCCGGGGAAACCACGCTCTCCTCTCTGTCCGGGCAGACCGACAATACCGCGCTGTCCAGCAATACCTGAGGGGCCAGAGATACCAGAGGGTCCCTGTAGGGGGAGGCAGAGAGCACACACAGGTCAGTGATATGGCCCTGACCACGGAAGGGATCTCTAGGAAGGGGGACAGGGTGAAGTGTCTTTCTTGACAGTGGGGGGGACTTACGGAGGGTCCATCTCCACCGGGCTGTCCCTTCTCTCCCTGGGAACCAGGGGGTCCGGCAGCTCCGAGCTCACCAGGGCGACCGGCGGGTCCAGTCTCTCCACGGTTACCCTTCTGACCCTCCTTACCGGCGGGTCCGGGGCCTCCAGCGGGTCCGTTGTTGCCCTGCAGAGAAGAGGGAGAGGTGTGGGGTTAGAGAGTGTGTGGGTGTGTGTGTGTGTGTGGGTGTAGGTACTGTATGTGTGCATGTGTCTGTTTTTCGGTAATGTTAGTTCCGATCAGTTCAGAGACGGTTCTGTGGTACTTACAGATGGGCCGGGGGCTCCAACTCTACCAGCAGCACCAGGGAATCCAGTAGCACCCTGCCCAGAGAGAGAGAGAGAGAGAGAGAGAGAGACACACACAGGGGTCAATATAAATGTGACTTGTTGATGTTGACATGTGACTGTGTGAAGCCTCCAGGTGCCTGGTCAGCCATGGTGAGAGCTGGGGGACAGAGGGGTACTCACAGGGGGTCCAGCAGCTCCGCGAGCTCCCTTAGCACCAGTGTTTCCAGCGGGTCCCTGTGTGAACACAACAGCAGTGCTTCAGTCAGACACACAGGCAGACAGACAGAGAGACAGGCCGATATATGGGTATGTGATGCGAGTGTCGTCACGGTGACCGGCCCGAGTGTGGTACCTGAGGTCCGGGGGCGCCAGTGGGTCCACCGGCACCGGGGGCACCAGCGTCTCCCTTGGCTCCGTTATCTCCAGCCTCTCCCTTAGCACCAGCCTGGCCATCAGCGCCCTGAGAGAGAGAAGGAGGGAAGAGAGGAGAGGAAGAGGAAAGAAGAGAGTGAATGGAGATATTGACTATTGGATGCCTGAGATCGCTAGGTTTACTGATGGATCGATTTGTTCAAAACCAAATTAAATGAAATTAAATTGTGTTTATGGTGTTGAATGAAATCAAATCACTGGCTAAAACAGATACTGGATTATCATTGGTAGATTGAGTCAGACTGATTTCTCAGACTTATCACAGATTGATTTCTGTGTGAATGGAGGACAGCAGGCGAAGAAGAGGTGTGTGTTGACTTACGGGAGGTCCAGCGAATCCAGCGGGTCCGGGGGCACCAGACTCACCACGCTCACCCTAGATGGAGAAGGGCAGGAGGGGGGGAGAAGGGTAGAGGGTCAGACTCTGAATCAGAATCACAACAACAGATTGCAGAGAGAACCAGGATGATCAGTAGTGAACCATCTGAGAGATGTTCAGTATGGGACATGGGTGTCCTGACAGGGGGGGGGGGGGTGAGGTACTCACAGGGGCTCCACGGGCACCAGTGGGTCCAACAGCTCCAGCAGGGCCACCCTCTCCCTGGGCATCACAGAGAGAGAAGAGAGAGAGAGAGAGAGAGAGAGAGAGAGAGAGAGAGAGAGAGAGAGAGAGAGAGAGAGAGAGAGAGAGAGAGAGAGAGAGAGAGAGAGAGAGGACGCACACACACACAACGTTAGATGATACAGTCTCATAGGAGGCCATCTTGGAAGCTCCAGTATTTCACCTGCTACTGTCTAAATCCACACTCATAGTTGCATTAGAATATCATCTGTATTATATGATCCATATTATCATCAGTATTATTATTATTATTATAATCTATATAGTATCCATATGGATGGGATATTGATTAGCCACATGATCCTCTAGTCAGTAGCTACTGTGTAGGTACAGGACCCCTGTATCTGTGTTTCTCATACGATGCTGAACGGGTCAGTAAGTGAGGAGACCCACCTTGTCACCGGGAGAACCACCGGGGCCGGGGGGTCCGATTGGGCCAGTCATACCACGGATACCATCCTTACCGCCGGCACCATCAGCACCCTTGCCTCCTTGGTCACCCTGGGAAACGGAGCAGGCAGGAAGTGGATTAGTAACGGGAGAATCCATAGTGGGCATGATATAGCATAGCGTAGCACGCAATAACATAACATAGTATAGAATAGCCTAGCATAGCGTAGCATACAATAACATAACATAGTATAGCATAGCATAGTATACAGTAAAATAACATAGTATAGATTAGCATAGCATAGCGTAGCATGGAATAAATAACATAGTATAGCGTGGCAATAGAGGTTGGCATAGGTATATGGAGGCGTTTCCCCAGTACTCACTCTGTCTCCCTTGAGTCCGGGAAGACCTCCTGCACCGCGCTCACCGGGCATACCCTGCAGACCGGGGGGTCCCTGGGCTCCAGTGGCACCACCCAGACCAGCCTCTCCCTGGGGGAGGAGAGAGGTGAGGGTAGGAGGGGGAGAGAGAGAGAGAGAGGAAGAGAGGATTGTCAGTTCATGTGAGATGGGTGAGATTAGATAAAACTACTATAAACTATAATGTCAACAAAAGGCCAGTTAGACAGGTGGTCTGTGGTGCAAACCGGGCCTTTACCTTAGCACCATCCTGACCAGCGGAGCCAGGAGAACCACGGGCGCCGGCGGGGCCAGCGACACCGGGGGCACCACGCTCACCGGGGAAACCTCTGTCACCCTGGGTAGAGGAGGAGAGGAGAGGAGGAGAGGAGAGGAGAGGAGGAGAGGAGGAGAGAGGCCGTCAGCTGTGGGTCTTAACATCACATATGGTATGGTAGACGAGGGATGTAAAGGATAATAATGTCGTTAGCATGGGTGCTACGCTGTGTCTGCTTCAGTGCTAATGTCGTTAGCGTGGGTGCTACGCAGTCTCTGCTTCAGTGCTGATGTCGTTAGCGTGGGTGCTAGTCTGTGTCTGCTTCAGTGCTGATGTCGTTAGCATGGGTGCTACGCTGTGTCTGCTTCAGTGCTGATGTCGTTAGCATGGGTGCTACGCTGTGTCTGCTTCAGTGCTAATGTCATTTAGCCTACGTTGTAGATGTTGTCTTGATTGTTTGAGGTGTTTGTTGACTGGCTGCTGAATCAATCTGGCAACACGGCAGGAAGTGACATCACGGATCTGTAATCATACTCACTCTGGATCCAGCGGGGCCATTGGCTCCACCCTCACCAGCCAGACCCTAGAGAGAGAGAGAGAGAGAGAGGGGGGGTGGAATAGAGGGAGAGAGAGGGGGAGGGAGAGGGAGGGAGAGAGAGAGGGGTGGGGGATAGCGTTGAGACCTTGTTTAGAATTCATTCACCTGACGCTGTATGGAATAAATCCGTGTGAGATCTGAGCGGTCACAAGATGGCGGCTTCTGTTCTTACCTGCTCACCAGGCTTGCCAGTCTCACCAAGAGATCCCTGGGGTCCGGGCAGACCCTGTTATGGACAGATAGAAGAGAGGGGGAGAGAGAGAAAGAGGGAAGAGAAGAGAGAGAGAGAGGGAGGTGAGACAACGGCTTGAGGTCCTGAAGACAGAGAAGGTCCATGATTGGTCCTTAGTCGAGATTTTCCCATGGTTCATTGCCCTACCTGGAAACCGGGGGGTCCTGCGGCTCCCTGCTCGCCTCTCTCTCCGGAAGGTCCCTGAGGGGGGAGGACAGGAGATGTTACCCAATGTATGTCTTATTTTTGTTATTTATTTCAATGAAATACATTTCTAGGATAGTGAGAGGAAAAGAGAAGCATGGTGAGATGCCGGGGGGCGGGCGGTAGTGTACTTACAGCGGGGCCGGGGACACCAGGAGCACCAAGATCACCATCCTTGCCAGGTGCACCCTGGGAATGAACAAAAAGGGTTTTGTGTTTTAGAAACAAAACAAGAAAACACAGGCAGATAGAAGGCATCAAAACACTGGCCCTCAGAGCCCAACCCAATGTGAAGAAAACTGCAGGTTCAGTTTAAGTACATAATATGTCTAGTGAATAGTTTAAGTGGCAAACCCCTTTTTATTTTTTTTAAGAGGCTGCAAATATATACGTTGCCATATGTGAAATATTGTTTGCAAAATTATGGCCTTATTACGTTGTTGTTTTAAGCACAGAATCATCATTTCAGCGTGGACAGTGAGCTTTGTGACTAAGGTAGCTACTTACACCAGCGCCAGTGGGTCCGAGGACTCCTCTCTCGCCAGGCTTTCCACCCTCACCCTGCAGGGACACAGAAACAACCATCAGGTCAGTCACACGGTCAGGAGATCAGTTTAGATTAGATTCGATTAGATTCGATTAGATTTTATTGTCATTGCACAAGTTCTGAGACAACAAAATGTAGTTTGACATCTAACCTGATGTGGACATAGTGGCATAGTGCAATATATGTGATATGCATGGTATTACAGTATAAGGTATTACAGTGAGTATAAATAAATGAATATAAAAGTGTGATGAAAATCAATATGATATCTACAGTTATGATGTACAGAACAAGAGCAATAGGTCTTGAGGTATGTAGCATATGTATATGCAGATGCTTAATTAAGAGACCAATATAATATAATAAGATCCCTGAATCTCTCGTCTCTTTGGATCTGCTGAATGGGTCAGTCAGGACCAGAGCCGTGTGTAGGATGGGTCAGTCAGAACCAGAGCTGTGTGTAGGAGAGGTGGGGGACTCACAGCGGCTCCCTTGGGTCCGGGGAATCCCATGACTCCGGGCTGGCCTCTGGCTCCAAGAGGGCCAGGGGGTCCGGGGCGACCATCTTGTCCAGCGTTACCCTGTGACAGGAGAGGAGGGCAGGAGGAGGGGGGAGGAGAGGAGAGGGGAGGAGGAGGAGAGGAGAGGAGAGGAGAGGAGAGGAGAGGAGAGGAGTAGAGGGTCAGTGACTGGGTAAACCATCTATCTTTGTGTGTGTGTGTGTGTGTGTGTGTGTGTGTGTGTGTGTGCGTGTGTGTGTGTGGTACTCACAACGGCGCCAGTCTTGCCATCGGGACCAGGGCTGCCAGGGCTACCAGTCATTCCCTAGAGGGAGAGGGCACAGAGGAGAGGGCAAAGTGTCAAGGGCAATGCCAAACAGGCATACAGACAGACAGACAGACAGACAGACAGACAGGAACTCTCAACTCACCTTGGATCCGGGCATACCACCCTCGCCATTGCGACCAGGCTCGCCAGTGGAACCCTTGCCTCCAACAGCTCCGGGGCCACCACGCTCACCAGTGGCTCCCTAGGGTGGAGAGAGGGAGGGGGAGAGGGAAGGGGGTAAGGGGAGAGAGGGGGGAGAGAGAGAGTTATTATCACATATGAATTATTCACGTGTTGTCTCTTTTTTTCTAAAGTAGCATAATGTCTGCAGGCGGGGAGGACAGTTCCAACTGTGTGTGTGTGTGTGTGTGTGTGAGAGAGTGTGTGTGTGTGTGTGTGTGCACTCACCTTGGGGCCAGCAGAACCATCAGCACCAGGGAAACCACGGCTACCAGGGGCACCCTGTAGGGGGAGACAAACACCGGTTAGTACCACAACACTAGTGGTCGGTACCATCACATCACTGGTCAGCACCACAACATGAACCCCTGCAGCACTACTGCCCTCTGGTGGAGAGAGACGGTGCAACACCAGAGAGTGGGCTAAGGGAGAGAGTCCAATTCAGCCATGGTGGAGGTCATTAGATGACTAGCTAGCTAGCTAATATTGGGCTCAACAGAGCTAAGCATTCGTAATCTCTCCCAGAATGTGATTATCTGATCACAACAGGTCATGTTGGTGTTTTAACACAGTTAAACTGGTCATGTTGGTCTTTTAACACAGTTTATCCGAAAACAAAATGGAGGGATGGGAGGAGGTTTGAGAGAGGGATGAGAGGAGGTTTGAGAGAGAGGGATGAGAGCGCTGACAGAGAGCATGACATAAGGAGAACTACTGTGAACAGGGATAGAGGGACGGTGAAACTGAGAACTTTAGAACTGTAGAACTACAACTGAACCAGTTTGTATTGGGAGATGTAGTCCTAGTGTAAGAGAGAGAGAGCCATTATAAAGCTCTACAGGGAAAGAGAGGGATGGGGGATGGAGGAGAGGGAGAGAGAGAGAGACAGGGACACTTACGCGCTCGCCAGGGGCTCCACGAGCACCACCACCTCCGACCTCTCCGCGGGCTCCTCTCTTGCCCTCCTCACCAGCGGAGCCGGGGGGTCCCTGAACTCCAGCGGGACCCTGAGAGAGACAACATGGAGGTCAGAGGTCAGGGTGCACTGTCATGTTGTACTCAGAGGACGATCATTGAACAATCTGACTTGCTGGACCAAACGGAGAGAGGATGTGTGTGTGTGTGTGTGTGTGTGTGTGTGTTTATGTGTGTGTGCTGCTAAAACCGGTGTTCTGACCATGCGGTTCACTAGCAGTCATGTGTTGAGTGAATAGTGAACACGCATGTTCTGAACATGATCTTTATGGTAGCGTGCATGGTCCGTGTTTGGTCAGCGGAGAGACGGAGAGGACGTGTACTTACGGCCTCTCCCTTGGCACCAGACTCTCCCTTGGATCCAGGAGAACCGACCTCACCCTGTTGTCAACAGAGAGAGAAAACAAAACGTTTCAATAACATCAATAACGTCATCAGATATCAGATATCACCACACACCAGCTCAACAATCCATCCAGCCTCATTCTGACCCAGTCATTTCTGGGTCAATGTTACCAACTAACTGTTATATTATAAAGATGAAAGTTTCAAGGCTCAAACTCTATGAGCAGTGCAGAGAGAGAGAGAGAGAGAGAGAGAGAGAGAGAGAGAGAGAGGTGTACTCACAGTGTTTCCCTTGGGTCCGGGGGCACCACCAGCTCCCTGGGGTCCAGATGGGCCACGGGGTCCGGGGAAGCCAGGGGCTCCAGCAATACCAGCAGCACCCTACAGGGGGCGGCAGAGACACAGCTGAGTATCATCACACATCCACCAGTAATGTCTGGAATGGTAGAATCAGGGTGAATGGGCAAAAGTGTGTGTTATTGTTGTAGGTGTGTGTGTGTGTGTGTGTGTGTGTGGGGGGGGGTTGTGGGGGGTGGTTGTTGGTACTTACAGGGGCGCCCTTGGCTCCGGAGTTTCCATCAGCTCCGTTGTTGCCCTGGAGACAGGAGAGACATGAAGGTTAGGGAGAAGTTTCTCAGAGCAGGTTCAGTGTGTGTGTACTAGGTAACAACCAACCCTATATCAGGTTCCTGTATCTATTTCTGAGTTCTAGAGGCTTTTGAGTTCTAGAGGGTCCTGAGTTCTAGTTCTGAGTTCTAGAGGGTTCTACTCACAGCGGGTCCAGCAGCACCAGCGGGTCCGGCGTTACCAGCCTCTCCACGGGCTCCAGCGGGTCCCTCGGGTCCACGGGCTCCCTGAGCTCCACCCTCTCCCTGGGGGGCACACACACACACACACACACAGAGTTAGAGATATGTGAGATATCCGTTTATTGTGAAGGTTAAAAAAAACCTGACTTTGTGGAGTCATATCAGCCACTTCACATGACCCCCGTGTGACCCTGCAGCAGGAGTCATAGAGAGGTCATATGACATCACACAGCCTCAATGGAGGAGAGTGACTGGAGGTCCTTGATGTCAAAACAAATAGGCCAAAACCTGCCTGATCCACTTGGAAAACAAGATGCAGGGTATAATGTGATGTTATGAAATTGGCCTTTATGTTTTGGCAAAGAAGGGTCACATCCACTCTACATCCCCCCTATACAGATCACTATATAATCCAGAATGATGAATGATCTATCCATCCAAGTCATCGCAAGAAAAAGTAATCTAAAAAAGTAATCTATGCTCTGGCCATTAATCAAGCCAGTACAAACAGACTTGTGTGTTCACACCTGTGTCAAACACGATAATCTGTTTTCACTGGCAGACAAACTGCTGTCACAGTACATCTCTGTAATCAGCGTGATGGAAAGTGAGTCTGCAGTCTGCTTCATCTATGGTCCGAAGTCACCGGGGAACAGGTGGGGTTGGACAGGTGGGGTAGACAGGTGGGGTAGACAGGTGTCAGGTGAGGCTTACCTTAGAACCGGGGCCGCCGGGGAAGCCAGGGGGACCAGCAGGTCCAGTGGGGCCCTAGAATATGAGAGAGAGAGAGAGTCAATAACGAGTTCATCCTCAAGATGTTTTGTTTTGTCTTAGAGTTTTTGCCTACGTGTGTGCAGGGTGGGTTTGGGTTTGTCAGCGGTCAGTACTCACAGGGGGTCCACCAGCACCAGCAGCACCATCGTTACCACGAGCACCCTGCAGGAGAGAGAGAGAGAGAGACAACTGGGTCAGAACCTGGGTCAGAACTTGATAAGCTAGCCGTTGACAAGTTATCTATTGATAAGCTAGCCTTTGATAAGCTAGCCATTGATAACTATCTATTGATAGGCTAGCCACTGATAAGCTAGTCATTGATAAGCTATGTAGTGATAAGCTAGCCTCTGATAAGCTATGTATTGATAAGCTAGCCACTGATAAGCTAGCCATTGATAAGCTAGTCAGTGATAAGTTATCTATTGATAAGCTAGCCATGTTGACATCTGATATAGTATAGCATATGGTACTAGAGCAATGGGGTGACTGTGAAGCTACTGGTATAGGGTATTGGTCTGTGTATGCTTCTGTAGTTGGGTGAGTGATTTTGGTGTGTGTGTATATGTGTGTGTGGGAGGGTACTTACAGCAGCTCCGTTGGGGCCGGCACGACCTCTCTCACCGGGCAGACCACGGGGTCCCTAAAGAAGAGAGAGAGGGAGGGAGAGATGGAGGGAGGGAGAGAGAGAGAGAATGTCAGTTCACATAGAGCTAGTGTTCTGCAACATGCTACAACATGCTCATCACTGTCTCTGCACAGCGCACAGCTGTTCACCTCCATGTCTTCGCACGACTTCATTAATACAATGCTGATGTCCAAATGATCTACCTCAAATGATCTACCTCAAATGATCTACCTCAAATGATCTACTTCTCCATAGAGAATGAGTGAATAGGGTGAGATGAACTACTGTATATGTAGACTATGCCATCACTTCATGTGTGTGAGACTCTCAAAAGTCTTCAGTCAGTTGGTTAACAAACAAACAAACAAACAAAATGGAGTCTGCTGAGTCAGTTACCATGGCGCCGGGGGTACCGTTCTCTCCGGGGGCTCCACCCTCTCCCTGTGGACAGACAGACAGACAGACAGGTCAGGGAATGGTGTGAGCGGACAAGAAAGAGAGGAAGAAGGTGGGATATGTGTTTGAGGAGGAGGAGGAGGAGAGATGATGGAGGGGGGGTAGGGTCTCACCTTAGGTCCAGCAGGGCCACCATCTCCCTTAGCTCCATCAAGACCGCTGAATCCCTGGAGGAGGAGAAAGAGAGGGATGGAGAGAAAGAGAGGGATGGAGAGAAAGAGAGAGAGAGAGAGAGAGAGAGAAAGAGGGGACATGGTTAGAAGTTGTTTATTTCTGCTGATGATAACCTACCCTCTGGGTATCAATAACGTATTAATAAAGTTTATTCAAAATGGAAGTTGGGTCGTTCGGAGGGGTGAAGACTCACTCTGTGTCCCTTGATGCCGGGAAGGCCGGGGGTTCCTGGGAATCCACGAGCTCCCTGGAGAGAGAGAGGAAGAGATGGAGAGAGAGAGAGAGAGAGAGGAGGGAGAGAGAGAGAGAGAGACAAAAATATACATGTTATCAATACAGCTTATGGTTGAGTGTCATAGCTTTCCATAGCTGAGCATAAGACCGGTGTGGCACACCAGAGTGACATAAGGTAGATAAGGGTGAGATAAGGGAGACATTGTGACTCACCTGTGGGCCGTTGGCTCCGCGCTCACCTCCGCGACCGGGCTTGCCAGACTCACCCTGGATGGAGGGAAGGAGGGAGGGGAGAGGGAGAGAGAGATCGAGAGAGAGAGAGAGAGGAACACACAAAGTGAGAAAAGGTCATAACGGAGGGCAGGTTGGTTCCTGGCTGGCTAATCACGTTTGAGAAATTCAAACATTTCTGAACTAAGACGAAACATGACCCGGGACTTAACCCACATGTACGCTATGTAACTATGAGTCACCAGATGTGGCTATGGACCAGATGGTCTGAGGCTATGAGAGTGAGTCAGACAGTGGAAACCCTGAGTAGAAGGAAAATGTTAGCAATATAAAGGAGCATGGACTACACTCAGATCTAACTGTGTGTGTGTGTGTGTGTGTGTGTGTGTGTCATGTCTGACCACTAACTGACGTAATTGTAGCTTTGACAGTAGATTCTAGGGCTGACTGCCAGCGACCTGTGGCTTGAGGGGCCGTCCCGAGCCTTCCAGTCATTCCCTTGGCTACGTAGACTATGGATTGTGTGTGTGTGTGTGTGTGTGTGTGTGTGTGTGTGTGTGTGATCACTTACATCTTCTCCGTTCTTGCCAGGAGCACCAGCAGCACCACGGGGACCCATGGGACCCTGAAGAAGACAAAATACTGGGTTAGAGGGAGTGTGTGTGTGTGTGTGTGTGTGTCAGAGTGTGTGTGTGTGTGTGTGAGAGAGAGAATGTGTGTATGGGTGTGGGGGGGGGGGGATGGGGGGGGGTGTGTATGACCCAAATTAGTGACCTTAGTGAACTTTAATTGACCCCATTCCACACATCAAACTGGGTGGGGGAAGGTGCAGGGTTATTCAGCAGGCAGTGATTTGATATGGAGCTAGAGGGTTGGGTTCCAGCAAGATGCCATTACATGGTACAAGTCTATTGGTATTGTCTTGCCCTCTGCATTGCACCCGCCTCTGTAGAAGTTGGTGCAGGATTAATCTCAAATAGTGTGTATGTGTGTGTGACATGGTGGTGGTGGGGGGGGGGTGTAGATTTCTAGAAAGATCCATTGGTATACTTACGGAAGCACCAGCCTCACCAGGCTCGCCAGGGGGGCCAGTGAAACCCTGAGGTCCCTGTAGGGGGCGACAGAGAGACATGGTCAGACTACTTCTAATACTGGCTAATAACACTACATCTCCTACCTGCTAACAACACCATTATTGTGGGAAAATGCGACCTATGGATCAGATACTGCACACTAAATTTAACAAAATAATGTAGATGCTATTATATATAAATAACATACATTCTACTTTTTATCACTTCGATTGACTAACTGCCACAACATGAACAGATTAATTTTCATAATAGATGCTGAAAATCAATACATAACCTGAATGTAACAACCTAAACTTCATTTGACTTCAAGTCCCATCATGCAACAGTCCTGATATCTGACCTCTGTCTAACCTCTGCTTGCAAGTCAGTTTTCCCACAAGCCACCTGTCACTCAGACAGTTAATCACAAAGCAAAGAGAGGAGAAAAGAGAGAGAGGGAGAAGAGATGAGAGAGAGGGAAAGAGAGGAGAGAGGGGATGAGTTCGAGAGAGAGAGAGAGGGGAAGAGGGAGAGGGAGAAGAGAGAGAGGGAGAAGGAAGAGACAAGGAGAAGAGAGAGAAGAGAAGAGAAGAGAGAAAAGATAGAGAGAGAAGAGAGGAGAGAGACAGAAAAGAGAAGAGAGGAGAGGAGATAATACTCACGCTAGCACCAGGGGGTCCAGGGGAGCCACGGGGTCCCATGGGGCCCTGTCAATCAAACACAGGAGAGGAGGAGTCAATACACTGATAATCAACCAATCACATCCTTGCTTTAATTAGTTGGATCCTCATTGGCTGACTGTTACATAGTTAATATTTTAGCAGCAGCTAGTATTGTTTTTCTGAGGTCCACATGGAGACAGAAACTAGGGATGTATTCCACATCCACACTAGTACGTATATAGTGTCACAAGGACTGAACCAGTTTGTGTGGACAGGTGATCATAGGCACAGTTGAGTAGACATGAGTCCAGAGTCCCACATAGGGTCACAAACACAGTACTGAGTGTATCCCCTATCGTGGTGTATAATAGTAGGTAATAGTTATCAGGGGAGGCTGGTGGAGGTAGAAATCGGGAGTACAGGCTTGTGTGTAGTGAGCTCATGATACCATTCCCCATTCCGTTCCATGCATTACAAAGAGCCGGTCCTCCGATTGCTACCTCCACCAGCCTCATCTGAGTAGAATAAATCCTTTGGTTCCATAGGGATTCAGAGTTGCGCTTAGGAGAGTGTGAGGTACTGAATGCTGCAGATAGATGTTCACAATAGTTGTTGCTAAAATGTCAAAGTAGTATGTAGTATGGGTCAAGGTTTTCTACCTGTGTGGTCTATGTAGAAACCTCTACCTACCTAGAGATGCTGTAATCATGAGATGACAAGGTAAAGGTGCTGGTGTCAGTATGTGTGTTGGGACATTACATGTCAATATCAACCATGTTGACTGTCATCAGTGACAGGTAGGTAGCTATCGTCAACAACATTGTGAAGAACTCTCTTCTTTGCCAAGCTCTCAGAAGCAGTGTTATTTGCTGTGTGTGTGTGTGTGTGTGTGTGTGTGTGTGTGTGTCCATACCATTGGGCCGGGCACGCTCATGCCAGGTGACTTGTCATCAAAACCACCAGACATCTGGGGGGAGAAGTTCTGTGGAGAGAAAAGAAAGAAAACCGTAGGTAAGTACAAGGAAACCATGACAACCTCTCAGACCACATGCTCTCCCTTCTGCCCAGCTCTCGCTATAGTGCCACCTGATGGCTGAGGGCTTTATCATTGGACATACAGGTCTAGGTCTCAGGTAGGACAGAGCTCTCTACCCGTATCTCTCTCCTACCAGGTTGCTGTCCTCTCCCCTGGTGCTGAAACACTGACTGCATGCTAACCAGGATAGCTTAGCATCATAGTGAAACAATGTCTGAATGCTAACCAAGATAGCCTAGCATCAGAGCTCATGTGCTTCTGTCTGTGCTGCTAGCTGTGCTTTGAAGGTCACTCCTAATGATTTGGAGACCATTAATATGGCTATACTTTACTATCCTGTTATACCCAACACTGTCAACTGAAGGTTATCCAGGTTATATGCAGCTCAGTGAGGTTGAGCTGTGAGACATTGTGAAGGGGTATGTTTTATTGTTGTTATTGATATCTCGGTCTTTGCTACTTCCACCTTCCTGTCCTTATCAGACATCCAGGACCCGTGAGTCTAACCTTTTGACCTTTTGACTCTTTAACCTGGGAACTGACTCTAGATCAGTGCTTGGAGGGTAGGGTACATTCCATAGGGATGCTCACTGATCCAAGGTCAGCTGTCCCACTCCAACCCCTGACAATTCTTATCTAGGTAGAAGCTGACCCCAGAACTATGCTAAGGGGTCAAACAACCCTCTCAACCTCTAGGCCTGAGATACACACTGATCTAGTGTCATCTTAATCATCTTATTATCTCCCTACATCCAACATCTAAACATTTAATAGCCACATATCCATGATTAAAACTGACCCCAGAACAGCGTTCAGTCAGACAGTCAGACATCCCTCTAGGCTGGCCCGCAGATACACACACTGACCTAGGATCAGTTCCCCCTATACCCAACTCCTAAGCCTCCTAACCTTCAGACCCAGGTCCTAACTGACTCACTCCGGGACAGTGTTTAGAAGTGACTGAGATACTTACTCCGCCGAGGCCGGGGACACCAGGGGCGCCTGGGGGTCCGGGGAGGCCGGGCTGGCCGGGGATACCATCGTTTCCAGGGAGACCGGGAAGACCCTGCAGCAGAGACAAGATGGGAGAAGAACCAGTCAGACATTTTGTCTTTTATCACCTCATCCTTTGGTTACAGTTGACACATTGAGATAGAAGAGAGACCAGTTCAAGACAGCAGGTGAGCCGTTAAGAGACAAGGTGGAGTGCTGTAAGAAGCTGCTGCTAGCTCCCAGGTATCACTACTGACTGAGGCCAGGAGGTTGGCCTGAACATGTTGACCTGACCAGGAAAAAACTCTGGGCCAGAGTAATAGGCTATACTTAGATGGACAGGGTGAACTCCAGGCCCATAGCACAACTAAACGGGGAGAGGGAGAGTCAGAGGGGAACTACCAAGGGAAGCTAAAGCCTACAGGTAAAGGTGCATTGGTCTTACGCAACTGTAAGAACTTTGTTCATCAGTCCATCCATCTATCTTTCTTACCATCTATCCATTAATCTATCCACCCATCTATCCATGAATCTATCCCCCCATCTATCCTGCCATAATATGTACCTACACATGCTTCTGTATAAACAGATATTAGCCAATCAGAATGTCCATCCATCTACGTAATCTGATCAGGAAGAAGGTGAAGCAGTGATCTCAATAAGATGTTCCCATTGGACTATCATAATGCTGGCTATAAGGACTGTAGCCAATCAGCTGTGGCCTGTTGTACTGGGTGTCCAACATTGGTCACTAACCCTAACCCTAACCCATGACACACACAATAACACACACAGATATACACACAAAGAAAACCATTTAGCTAATTACAAGTACTAAACAACCATCTGTGAGATCACCTGATAACTATCTAAGCAATGGAAAGTGAAGAAGAAACATCCAAGTAAGAATACTGAAATAACAACAATGTCCTCCTAAATGTACCCTTCTCCATTTGGGAATCCAAAATACTCTCTGATTAACTATGAGATATACCTATGAATCACTTGCTATAATGACGACATACACCTACGTACATGTCATATCACGGAATATAAATGCAGATATTTTAAAACTGTCTCATAGTCAAACCAGCACCCAAAGCGCCATGTGAGTCTTACTAGCTAATAAAACAATCCTCGACAGTATGTACACAATGTTGACGTGACCTGCATAGAGAAATGCCAAAACAAAGAAGTCCACTACCAAATAACAACATCAGAAGACACTAGGTGTGTGTGTGTGTGTGTGTGTGTGTGTGTGTCTGTGTTGGTGTGTGTGTGTGTGTGTGTGTGTGTGTGTGTGTGTGTTACTCCAACATGCACTGGGATCAGTGGAGTTTTTGTGCAAAACTTTCAGCTACTCAGACATATCCTAACTTTGTTAGATTTGGCCAATTGGCCCTCAGTGAGCACACAGCATGGGAATGAGGAAGTGAACAGTAAACTTACTTTGTCTCCCTTGACTCCACGGTCACCCTGGGGTCCCTTAGAAGCAAAACAGTGGGATTAGGTCATGTTTGTGAATTAGGTCATTCTTTTGACTATTTGGGATTGCTACCTAGTTTGTCTCTGCTCAAATACATCATCTGGATTCAGGTTAAGCCTTCCCCAGGACTAGAAAGCACAATACATGGAGATTCATTGAGCGTTGTCTTTAGTGCAGGACAATGCTTAATCTGGGTCAAATTAACAGCATTCTCTATTATATTAACTCATGTCATCTTTATAATCGAATTCATATCGCTTGTGTATGACAGACAATAACAATAGCAAACATTTACCTCAACTTGTGGCTCCTGGAAGCCTACAATAACAACAGAAAAACAAACAGCAGATTAAAATATTGAAAAAATTGAATTATTTCACACTATTGAAAAGAAGGAATATAGTTATCATTAGATTCTGGAGGGAAAAAATGACAGCATGTTTGGACACAGGCCTCAAAGCATAAAGCAAGTGTACGACTAATGTGGGATGAGGGCCACAGACTGGACAACTATATCACAGTGTGCTTATGTGACTGTTAATATTCCACCCCATTTCGGAGGAAAAGGGGAAAAATGACTGGTTTGGTTTGGTTTGGTTTGTTGGAATAAAGATACATCCAAGTTCATTCCTTGTGGGATATTCCACTGCAAAAAATCCTCTCCAAACACTTTCAACACCTCATATTAAAAGGCGAAACCCAGTCCCTTTGAGTGAGGCATCCGAAACCTTATCGAAACATATCCGTGCGTAAAGAGCAACGTCGCGTCGGAAGGGAAATCGCCGTACCGTCGTCGGGGCAGATGGGGCAGCACTCGTCGTGGGGGATGACTGGATTGGGGCAGTCAGTGGTGTCCTCGCAGATAACCTCGTCGCACATAACGGTGCCGCTGTCGCACACGCAGATCTGGCATGGCTCGGGTTTCCACACGTCTCTATCGTTGTACACCTGGCCGTCCAACGTACAGCTGCCGCCGTTACCTGGGAGAGACGCAGAGAGGAAGAGAGAAGAGGTTAAGTTGGGAAACATCAGTTTCGTTTGAGTCTTTGAACGTTGCCCAGGTCTGTAGGCTGTATGGGCCTACGGTAGGCCTAAAACAGCTGATAGCAGACTCTGGAAAACGGAAAAAATCATGACGCAAGGTCAAGTTAGGTGTTGAAATATTCTTGTCTTATTGATGCTGACAAATAGGGCCGCTTTGTTGAAAGAAATAAAAAATGGTTTGTCTAACTAACTCTGTCTTTGCACTGACTTATCATCCATATAGTTACTGGAATTCGACTAAAAAGGCCACGTAGTCTAGAATATTCCACGTTGCCAAACTCCCATAGTTAAAGGGGAAAAGATGTCCACGTATTCTCGGCTATCCTTCAACTTCGGGAATAATTGAAAACTGTCGGCTTGGCAAAGACTCCCGTTTTTCCCTCAGTGGAAAGTTTGGGGAGCCTGCATGTGTTTTCAATTATCATTAAAAAAAAAAGTGAAAAGGGAGGGGTGTGAGATCATTCTGAGGCGGGCAGATGTTGATGGGGTTACTAATAATGGCCACATAGGGGCGCTGTAGGACCGCAGAGCGAAGAGCACATCTGTACGCCCAGATGCAACCCGAAGGATGTCTAGACAACGTGATTGCAGACATCAGAGAACTTTTTCATTTAATCGGTATTTTCTATCTGGATTATGTCACACTGTTCCTTGATTTCTTTAATAAAGCCGAGTTATAACATAGCTATATACCATATCTAGGGCCCTAGTTCAACTACTTCAAGTGATTCCACTATAGAAACCTTAGGCATGATGCTTTGTCCTTTTTATCTCTCCATGTGCAGGGCGCTGTGCGTTTCTCGCAGCAAGCAAATAAAAGACAAATACTATTTTCGGTTAAAAACTCAACTCAGTTGAGGTCAAAAACCAAGAGGTCAAATATTTTCACCGTGCAAGAACGGGCCTGTTCCTTTTCTCCTTTGGCAAACATTTGGCCTCAGGGTAGGAATTATTGTTGCAGGACCAACGCTAATCTCTCCATTGTCCCCATATTTCCAAGCTGCGTGCGTGGCCACGTATTAAGTTACATGGATAGAATGTTCCCATGATGTAGCCTATTTCATGAGTGTTTAGGCTATACTCTTCTATGCCTCAGCTTTTCCAGTATTTCCAGATGTTAAAACGTAGCTCGGGGACATCATCAGTCTCATGTGAAGGGCAGAGCCCAGGAACCTGTACCAACTCGCTCTGAAGGCGAGCGTGCAAGCGCGAGAAGGCCCACGAGCAGTGATGCGCATTCTCTCAGCTCAGGCTGCACGAGCTGCCCTTACGAAGCCCACAGGTAAACACAGCAGGTAAAACCAATACATCAACAATCAATAATCAATAACCACAGAGAAAGATTGTATGACATAATGCATCGTTCTGGTCCACAATCTCCATATCAAACCTTTTCCCTATAAAAATAAATAAAAAATCCCCTTGCGCCTCACTGCCTCCCCATAGGAATTTCGTTAGACAACAGCTTTTAGAAGCAAGAAGAACAGAGTCAACAGACTAAAAACTGTCACTTACGGTCGTCCTCGCCTTGTCCTCTTGCCAACAGCACTGTTGCGCTGAGCAACAGCGCTAACCGAATATCCACAAAGCTGAACATGTCTAAATATTAGACATGTAGACTCTTTGAGGCAAGAAGGGAAATGTTATTTTTTTTCCGTTAGACTCCAGTCATACAAGGTAGGGTCCAGGTCTTCTGTATTTCCAATCCAGACCCCTCAGAAAACACCCTACTGCCTACAGGAACTTTTTGCCCAGGCTTTTATACTCCCCCAAAGTTTTGGGGAGGTGCTGGGCGCAGCAGATAACTGTATACCAATGCTCACGTTCATGAGAAAAAGTCCCTCCTTCCATCAGTCCCTCCTTCTCAGACACGTTTTTTTTCACCTTAAACTCTCAGGAATCTTGATCTATCAGAGGAAAAAGAAATGCGAGGGTTTAGTCTAAAACCCATTGCCTATCCTGGCTTAGGCGGACGACAGGCCACTACATCTCCAAAAGGCGGTTGGCATAGACGGAGGCCCCTGATAGCGCGAACTCTCTTTCTATTTCTTTCTCTTTATCTCTTATCTGTCTCTGCAGACTATTCTGTATTGTAATTAGATCCAAAAAGACCTTAACTCGGGAAAGGGAGTCGAATTAACTTTGTGATTTAGATGTTGTGTTTCAGATAGATCGTTTTTATTTCTGTGAGGCCTTTGTTTTTGTCTTTGCGTAAAAGATGCCACATCGACCTTCAAATTGGACACGTAATTGACGATAAGCAAATGATAGACAGTAATTCACTGAGTTCGTTCTTGGCGATTGCTTCGGGTATAGTGTTACTTCTTTGTAGACTACATGGCATCATACTGGGAACTTTTGCCTACAAATGTTCGGCAAATAGCTCTTTGATCGAGGCTAGATGCTGTGCAATATTGACATCTATTTTTTTTATTTTTATATATCTTTAATTGTGTCATGTAAACATTATGTGGCTTATTTGACGAATCATATTTGGAGTAGTTTGCAGGCAGTCGAAAACAGACATTTACATTAAACAGGTATTGATATTATGGGTACAGGTATTGATATTATGTCTAATCGATAATTTCCCTAAGGGATGAAGACCAGGACTTTATTGGGCCGTATGGGCTACTGTATGTGGCGCAGTTTATGACATCGTGGACATTATGGCCATCCTGGTATAGTCTTTAGCTCATGGGCCTTTCGGTTCATAGAGATGCGCTAATATGTTGGCTGTGTTGGAAAAGGTACGTGGACGAAAAGTTCGGAAAATCGACTGACTGTTGATTGGCAGCGCTCCTCTTTTCTTGGCCTCAGCCCACTGCAGGTCGCCTGAGGAGAGAGAACCCTCAATTAGCTCCCGATGATACTAGCCTAAGAAGATATTCACGGTTCTCTCTGGGCAGGGAAACCGTTAATTCCTCTGCTTCTAGCGGGCATGTGCTCGACACGTCTGTGCATAAAGCCATACAAATGCTAACTTGTCCTAACGACAGAAACAGATGTGTATTTTCAGGGCAGAGTTCTACTTTCCAAGGCGGGGAGGGGGGAATATTTCGACAATTTGACGTTCTCAAGTTTGTTAATAGCCTAGAATAAAACACAAAAGGCAAATGGACTTTTCAATTAATGTTTTCACCAAACAGCTACCAAATAAATGACATGAAGCGTTCATCACTGAATGACGTTTAATTCCCCCAAGGCGTTGTGCTCAATAACGGCCCATTATTGCAGGTGCTATAATTACGCCCAGCATGGAGCAGACGCGCCTGTCCTATGAAACAGAGACCAAAGCCATTGGCGTCGGTTCCGTCTCTTCTCCACACCGCAGACACGTTGCAGGCTCTGAGCGGAACCGGCCAGTCCCGTCCCTTCTCTTTCCTCTCTTTCTCTCTCCTCACTTCTCAACGACTCACATGCCTTCGCATTATCCAAGAAATGCGTCTGCCTCGTTTCCCCCCCCCCCCTTTTTTTTTTTTACGAGGATGACGTTGGAATGCTCTATCTTTCAGAAAGAAAACAAAACGCCACCTCATCATTTTCAATTCTAAATCAGGTGAAAATGGGCCGCTATCAGAATGTCCTGTATTCGTTAATATTTGTCTCCGGAGTCTTTGCTAAAAGTCAGTTATAGGTCTTAAGAGATTGACTGCTTAATTTTAGGTGACACCAAACCACCCGTCTGAATATAAGGTCAAACTCACCGCAACTATGTGGTCTATGTGTCAGCATGTTGCCTTGAATTACATTCATTATAATTTTGGTATTTCCTTCTGTGAATAAAACAATCCTTTTTTCTTGAGCCTAAAACACTAGGCTATTTTAGACCTCTTGTGGTGTATGTCTATTAGTTTTTTCTGACGAAGTAACTGAACTTATGGAAATAGAAAACCCATTTGATTTCGATACCAAGAATCTTAATTGAAGACTCTACTGTTTAATGTAAATGCCAAACCAGTGTAGCCTATATGTAGGCGTCGCTACTCAATGCTTAAAACAAAAAAAAATCTGCCTGAAGCTCATACAAGTGTTTCACATAACTGGGCCGTCAATGTTGTTGATTGGCCTGGACTGCAGCCTAAATGTGTTTATTTTTCGTCCTGTAAATGTCATGTTCGACATAAATTGAGGTTAAAGCTTCAAGACAGAGGCGGTATTCTTGTTTGTTTGAATGTCCAATTTTCTACCACACAAAAAAATAAATTTAAAACTTGCAAGACCTTGCAATAAGAATGTCAAGTCCAACCGCAGAAACTGCAGAGTCGGCCTCTCCCACCCTCATTCAGTTCCTGAACACGCTATACCACAAAGGAAAGGGGCTGATGTCCAGAGGCTAAAAGGTGCTTGGGGTCAATGGTATAGTCAATATGAATACACAGTATATGGAAACCTCACCTGCCATTTGACGGTCGCCACCACATTGCTTTTACAGTAGCCTACCTCTCCAGCTCTTTCAGACAAGATGGGATTATATGGGCCAGAAGATGAGGAAGGAAATAATACACTTATGAGTATGGGGGCACTGTACTGTAGAGGGAGGGAGAGAGAGAAAGAGAGGGAGTGGGGGAGAGATAGAAAGAGAGAGAGAGAGGGAGGGGGGAGAGAAAAAGAGAGAGGGAGGAAGGGGGGGAAAGAGAGAGAGAGAGAAAGAGAAAGAGAGAAAGATCTCTCATGGGTCTCTGTTGTCCAGAGTCAGCATTAACGAAGCCATATTTCAGCCTCAGCCCATCAAAACAGATCTCAGGTGGTTTATTGGTGAACGCAATGCAGTGGAATGATTGCCGTGACCAGTCCAACTACGTTAGCCCAGTGGTTAGATCAAGGGATGAGGAAGGAAGGAAGCTTTATTACATTTTTCGAACGGGGCCTTCGTTTTTTTTAAACAGTCAGTTTCCCAAAGTCCTTTCTGTCGTGACCCACATGAGGATTTCAGAAGAAGGCCCATTGTGACTCAACAAATACAGGACAGAACAGCCGTTTTTGCAACCAGAGCTAATAATAATAATAATAATAATAATAATAATAATAATCATCATAATCATCATAATTTATTTATTTTGTATAGTGCTCATGTCAGTACTCAAAGGACACCACATTCCATGGAGAGAACACATACATGCAGTTTACATATTTGAAATTGTCCTGACGAAAGAAGCAGCCCCTGTCTACACATTTAACAAATGACATGTTTGCTTTTGTGCCCCCCCCCCCCCCCCCCGTTCCTCCTTCTTCTCCACTGCATTATGCAAAACAGCTCGTCTCATGTCCGCGATGTCACCTGGAGCTCTCACCCTGGACCCCTCCCGCAACAACCTCCCACCCCTATCCCCCCCCCCCCAACACCCCCCACCACCCTAACATCCCCTGCCCACCCTCCTATTATCCTCCCCTCAGGTGTCTCCCAGTGTTGTGTAATACACCTCATCACCCACTGCCGGGTCCTGCTTATTGAAGAGCGGAGCCCAGGGGTCGGAGCCAGAGGGACTGGGCACGCTGGTGTCAGCCGTGTTCAAACAGCTGTCGGGACCCTCCTCCTGGGCCGCTCTAACAGACGCGCGGACGCGGAGATGCCTGGCTAAACACCGGCTACACGCAGCGGTGTGCGCGGCCCCAGCTGTTTCCCCCTGGGAGCGGGGGTCCCTCCTTTATGTGGTTCCCACCCGGCGGCCACGTCATAATAAAAAAAAAATATTAGGGTACCTGGGAGAGGAGAGGAGAGGAGGGGAGGGGAGGGGAGGGGAGGGGAGGAGAGGAGGGCAGGAGGAGAGGAATGCAGGAGGGTATCTGGATGGACCCAGTAGCACGGTAACACCTGCATTATCATCAGTAAATCATAGGAGGAGGTAGAGACTGTTCCAAAAAAAAATCCATCCACGTATTCGCATTCACATAAAAATTCACATAAAAGACTAACGTTTTTTTTGTCTTGATCTTTGAAGCCATTTTGAAGCCAGATGCTCAGAATATTTCAGCGACCCCTGTTTTGGGATCATGAGCACTCATGAGGTCCTGTTAATAACAGATTATCAGCTGTTGCTCAATGTGTAATTGACTGTGCGTAGACGTACATTTTCAACGGACTTCGATCAACCTAAAAATGGAGGACATGTAAGGTCACACTGGATCCAGTACAGAGGCCTCTAAAAACTACCCCCTCCCCTCCCAAAAACCCAAAACAACAACAACAACAAAATTAAATACATCTAAAAAGGACTTCAGAAGTCCCACAATTACTGACTGTACCTCAAGGTCCTCAAAATGGACCGATCAAAGGACTCAAAATATGCAAATAACAAATGGCTCGAGATGGCGATTGGCTCACGTTGACAGGGAAGTTGTAACCAGTTGTGGTTTACAGTTCTACATTGCCTTTCTTTACATCTCTCACAAACACACTCTGATCCTCTTGTTTCATTCCAAGTCACTGACTTAACAACATGATTCCCTACAGGGAAGGCCAAACCAGTCTCAGCCTGAAATAGGAGGAGAGAGGTATTGGTTTGATCTGAAACATGAACATGTTTGACGCTCTGGAAAGCAAGAACCCATTGAACCATTGAATTAGAATGGCAGACTGGGATGAACTGTTGTGAATGACCGAAGTGATCGGACAATCAGTTGTGGGACTTTTCCTAAACTGATCGGTGAAACAATAAGTTGGTGTTATACAGTACATGTGTAATACCACAGTAATAACTCTAGCAACAACTTGTATTAATGCTGTTACCAGTAGAGGCTGGTGGAGGTAAAAATCGGAGACTTGCAACCCTATTGGCTCTCCTCATCATGAGTACTGCAGCCCTATTGGCTCTCCTTGTCATGAGTACTGCAACCCTATTGGCTCTCCTTGTCATGAGTACTGCAGCCCTATTGGCTCTCCTTGTCATGAGTACTGCAACCCTATTGGCTCTCCTCATTATGAGGACTACAACCCTATTGGCTCTCCTCATTATGAGGACTACAACCCTATTGGCTCTCCTCATCATGAGTACTGCAGCCCTATTGGCTCTCCTGGTCATGAGTACTGCAGCCCTATTGGCTCTCCTTGTCATGAGGACTGCAGCCCTATTGGCTGTTCTCATCAAGACTGCAACCCTATTGGCTCTCCTTGTCATCAGGACTGCAGCCCAACCCCACCTACGGAGAAGTCATCCTGCATACTGTATAATCTGACCTACACTCATAATCCTATACATCATATAATCTGTCCTACTCTGTCATTCATACATACTTTATAGGTATCATCATCGTAGTCTGCTGCAGCTAATACGTGTCATTATGTGATCAAAGATGAAGAAGAAAGTAGGAATCAAGTCTTTTTTTTCTTCTTTTAAATTTTTTTTGGGACATTGATGCTATATATTTATCCATAGACAGGACATACATATACAGTTAGCCTGGAGGAGTAGGAGAGATTTAGAGGAGGGTGGATGTGAGAGCTGGTCGGATCCAGGTGGAGAGAGAGAGGGATCCAGGGAGAGAGGGATCCAGAGAGAAAGAGTGAGAGAAAGAGGGATCTGGAGAGAGAGAGGGATCCAGAGAGAGAGGGATCTGGAGAGAAAGAGTGTGAGAGAGAGAGAGTGATACAGAGAGAGAGAGAGATCCAGGGAGAGAGGGATCTGGAGAGAGAGAGTGATACAGAGAGAGAGAGGGATCCAGAGAGAGAAAGAGAGAGAGAGGGGTCCAGAGAGAGAAAGAGAGAGAGAGAGAGAGAGAGAGAGAGAGAGAGAGAGGCATCCAGAGAGAGAGAGAGGGATCCAGGGAGAGAGGGATCCGGATAGAAAGAGTGAGGGAGAGAGGGATCCAGAGAGAGAAAGAGAGAGAGAGAGGGATCCAGAGAGAGAAAGAGAGAGAGAGAGGGATCCAGAGAGAGAGGGATCCGGATAGAAAGAGTGAGGGAGAGAGAGGCATCCAGAGAGAAAGAGAGAGAGAGAGAGTGATCCAGGGAGAGAGGGATCCGGATAGAAAGAGCAAGGGAGAGAGGGATCCAGAGAGAGAAAGAGAGAGAGAAAGAGAGAGAGACAGAGAAAGTGGTGCCAGCATTGGACGGGCCTGGAATGGAAACACAAATGCCAAAACGGGAGGAGGGAGGGATGGAAGACTGGAAGTTTGGCAAGGAGGAAGGGAGGAAGGAGGATAAAGAGAGAGGGAGGAAGGAGGATAGGGAGAGAGTGGGACTGATCTCGTTCGGGTCTCGGGCTGTGGATTGGTGGCTTTGGGATCGGCGCGTTTGGATTGGTTGCGATTCGTTCCACTTTGCTACACGAGAGTCTAACGTCTAATTCACTCACAGTAAAGGGTTTTAGCAGTGATGTTGGGCCTGTTCCCACCTCGGGGCTCAACTCCCTCACATTCCTCCACGGAGAGAGACTAGGCCGAGGTATTACGCAACACGGTAGATATATGACACATATGTTAACTACATCACATACCGCATCCTTACTGTATCCTACTGAATCCTATGTGGCTGGTCGGTGGGAGGTGACTGGTAATCTTGCGGCGAGGTAGCCCCGCTCCAAGACAACGTCAGCTCGAGGCCCTTGAGGACGGCCTTTTGACCTAAAGGTTGACGCTTCTGTGACCCGCTTGGGTTCGAGCCCCGCCCGTCACACCTAACAAACCTATTATAGCCTATCAGGATGTAACCCATGTCTACTGTATGTGTGGGTTAGGGTTAGGGTTAGGGCCAATCACAGAAAGGCTTAGGGTTAGGGTTAGGGCCAATCACAGAGAGGCTTAGGGTTAGGGTTAGGGCCAATCACAGAGAGGCTTAGGGTTAGGGTTAGGACCAATCACAGAGAGGCTTAGGGTTAGGGTTAGGACCAATCACAGAGAGGCTTAGGGTTAGGGTTAGGGCCAATCACAGAGAGGCTTAGGGTTAGGGTTAGGGCCAATCACAGAGAGGCTTAGGGTTAGGGTTAGGACCAATCACAGAGAGGGTTAGGGTTAGGGTTAGGACCGAGAGCTCTACCAGGGCTGTGCATGGCCGTGGACTCTGAAGGACTGCGTCTGAAATAGAAGCAGTTATTTACTGTACGGTAGCTGCTTGACTTGGCTTGGCCTAACTGGCCTGGGTGCTCTGTGATCTACTGCCTGGCCTGGGTACTCTGTGATCTACTGCACTGTGGGCAGTGTTGTGGTCAGTCCCTTGTCAGGTTCAGACTGGTAGTTCAAATTCAGGGTGGAGGCCCTGGAGAGAGAGAGAGAGAGGGAGAAGTAGAGAGAGAAGGAGAGAGGCAGAGGGAGAGAAGAGAGAGAGAGAGAGACAGACAGACACTGAGACACTGAGCGAGAGACAGGAAGAAGGAGAGGGAAAGAGAGACAGGGAGAAGAGGAGAGAGGATACGAAAGAGAGAAGGAGAGAGGGAGAGGGACAGAGGGAGGGTTGGAGAGAGAGAGAGAGAGAGAGAGAGAAAAGCAGAGAGACTGAGACACAGAAGGAGAGAGGGAGAGGGACAGAGAGAGACAGAGGGAGAAAGGGTGAGACGATAAGAACGAAAGAAAAGACCCCCCCCCCCCCCTCGTTTAGCACAACACCGTTTCTCCCCCCTGCCACAGCACAGCACATAATGGCTGCCGCTCCTCTTGCACTTGACACGACACACTCGCCTCTGATAGAGACACCAGCTGTTCCTGCTAGGCTCAGCACCGCGGGTGGACACGGGACAGTGGAAAGTAGCAAGGCTTTCTGGAATTCTAATTGCGCTCTGCTAGAGAGAGAGAGAGAGAGAGACACACATCAGAATAGCCCATTCAATCTTAATTGGAAGAGGGGGGTTAAAAAAACGGTTGTGTTTTCTTGTTGTGGTGAAGACGACAATAATAAAAGTCAAAGGGGATAATGATTCTTTGACATTATTTTAAGAAACGGCGTTCTTAGGTTCGAGGGGTAATGTGAGGACAAATCCGGGGGCCACAGCGTTTGGTTGTTTGAGGCGGCTGTAGTGTATCATTCTGGGTTTCTTTGATTCAGTCTGCCAATAGTCATGCAGCTTCTACAGCAGCTTCTTGTTGACTCCGTAATTGAAGACTGAATACAGTTTGTTCAGATGATTCTTTGGTCGGCTCAGTATTTTCCGAATATGTTTTTAGGGCATTTCTGCTTTATTGGGGAAAGAGACAGTAGAGATTGACAGGAAGGATGGGTGAGAGAGAGAGAGAGAGAGAGAGAGGGGGGGGAAGACATGCAGGATAGGTCGATAGCGGGATTCGAACCAGCGACCCTGCGGTTACGTGGCATGTGTCTTAGTGAGTTACGTTACCCAGACGCCCCCCCCATACCTCAGTCTTTTCGAGCCAAATTCACCCAGACGGTCTTCGGCAGGGACCAAGGGGAAATCGAAGGACGGGCTCGTTGCAATGCATGGAACGGGAAGAGGAATGGTATCCGACACATGTGCATTACAACCACCCATGCATTACAATGAGCCCATCCTCCGAGTGAGCTACACATTCCGTGACGTTAGAATTATAAGGTTTTTGTCAGAATTGAGTTTTTTACATAATCTCATCCATTAGGTGTTTATTAATGCCTGTGTGGTGTTATTTTTAAAAATGTTGAAATTTTTGAGTTAGTAATTAATCAAATACAAAGGTTCCATCTCACAAAACATAATGGAATGTAAAAACGTTGACGCTCAATATCTCTGAACTACCCTAAACAGAGAGATAGAACCTTATAATTCTAAGCTCACGATTCCTTAACGTAGAGGAATAACGTTCCTTAACAGTCAAGTGGTTTAAAGTATCAGTTATAAAAAAAGCTGTATTATTGAAAACTGTATTCATGTTGATTTAGTACTGCAGATACAGCTGATACATCTGAGCAGTTGGTTAAGTATAGGTTAGTAACCATGTCCTTGGGCCCTCGCCGATACATCTTGCTGTAGTGTACGATGTGACGTACAGCTAGGCCATTAACCCATATATAATTTGATGTCCTGTCCTGTTCTGTCTACCTTGCACTTCCGGACCAGCCTGAGGTAGCTACTGTAAAAAATAAATTAAAAAAAGTTTATTATAAATATAAAAAATAAAGGTCTCCCCTTTTTCTTTTCCCAGCGGGGAGACCAAAGCCTCGCTGAGAGGGGGAACGAGCGGCCCGCCACGGTGCCGTACGTGATGAAAAGGGGACTGCTGCTTTTTCATTACCTCCATAAGAGCCCTTTAATGAAGGCACTGAAGCCTTGTTCCCTCAGCCCTTTTCCGAGCTGAAGGTGCCTCTCTTTCAAAGCCCTTTCTTTTTTATGAACGGAAGACACCGTTTGAAGTTTTGCAGGAGCCATATGTTTGCCGAAAGCACAGAGGGGATGTTACGGGGGGGGGGGGGGGGGGGTGGAGAGGGTGGAGGGGGTGGAGGGAGGGAGGGAGGGGGGGGGCAGGGAATGGGGTGTAGAAACACGTTGCAGGGGGCCTAATAATCATAGATTTTAAACACACAACATGTAGTTTACGGACATCTGCGGGACAGGAACCAGGGCACCAGTAAATTGGGCATTTTGTGTCTGGTTTAGGAAAATGTTTTAACAAGGTAACACTTTACCTCAGGGTCTTTTTACTGTTAGCTTCTGTGTGGAGGGGCTGGGGTTCCACGTCAACGCTCTAGAGCTTTCTATTATCCCTCTAAGGAGGTTAGAGTTCCACATCGACGTTCTAGAAGGCTCCGTTATGTCTGTCTCACCGTGTGAGGGTTCCGCAGGGTTCCGTCAAAGTAGCAGGTAGTCTACTGTACACTACAAGGAAAACCTGTCATTTGTGAATGAAGCACACTGCTCTGCTCCTCTCTTGTCACGTTGGCAGCAACCACACACAGTAACAGGACTGTCCTGTATCCTGTGTCTTGTATACTGTATCCTGTGTCTTGTATACTGTATCCTGCGTCCAGGTATAGAATCCAGAACACAATGACTCAGGGCCGGTCCTAGGCATAGGCGAACTAGGCGGTCGCCTAGGGCGCCAAATGCCTGGAGGGCGCTAAATGCCAATTTTTTACATTTAAATAATTACATTTTTGATTTCTGATTGCACTATTAATGTTTGAATATGTTTATTTGTACCTTATTGTTACTGTTGAATGTGTGAGTGGTGATGAGGCAGTACTGGTGGCTTAATGTGGTGGGGGTGGTGGTGCCCCTAAAGTTTGGGGGGAGGGGGGACAATCAAATCATACTCTCGCCTAGGGCACCTAAATGCCTAGGACCAGCCCTGCAATGACTGCAGAGTGAGAGAGCGTTCTCTTGTCGTCTGGTGGTGTAGAATGTTGTTAGCAGGATTTTCAAACTCTGGGGACTTCCTCTGGGCAGCCCTGTGTTCATTGGGGAATGTGTGCATTTAGAACAGGCACTCTGAAGCCACCTCATCACTCTTGGGGTCTTTCATGTTACTGTGGTATGAAGCCGCTTCCAGGGTGTTGTACGACAGTAATGACCGTCGTTAGTTCCTGGTCTATCTCGGACAACGGTAATGACCTTCGCTAGTTCCTGCCAATGTCGATTGATTGATTGATTGATTGAAAACTTTATTAGAAGATTTGCAGAAGTAGGTACATGAAAGTACTTATTACATACAAGGTCAACTAACAGGATAAAAACCCAAGAAAGCCACTGGCTTATTTCAATTGGGGTCCTTGATTCTCAATTCATCGTTACGTAATGTAAGACAGACAAAAAAAAAACTAGTACTATCTACAAGATAATACAGACAAATAACTAGTACTATCTACAAGATAAATATACATCCATCATGGGAAGAACAATACAACAAAACATTAGGTATGTACAGCGGGTAGGACAGGTGGGGACATACACCACAGGTGGGGGCGGGGGACAAAACACAAAGTATGTACAGTAGTTCGGGTCTTTTAATCTGATTTTTGATTTAGAGGGTCCAGTTACGGATTGCAGCCTCCTGTAAATGTTTTTTGAGAGTGGTTTTGAAGGTGGGCAGTGTTTTGCACTCCTTTAAGATTATAGGAAGGGCGTTCCACATTTTTACTGCATAGTTTGCAAACGAGTTTATCCCCTTGTTTGTGGTGCAACGCGGTTGAACGTGGTTCGTGGAGCTTCCTCTGGTATTGTATGTGTGGACGTTGTTCACTTTTTGGAAGTATGTTGACAGGTACTTGGGTGTCTTTGTGGTGTAGCGTATCTTGAAGACCAGGCCCAGTGCAAGCTGCTGCACTCTGTCAACTACTCGTAGCCAATCAAGGCTCAAAAAATGAGCAGCGGTTAGATGTGTCCTAGGGTTGAGGCCTAGCAGAAGCCTAACCAGTTTATTTTGGGCTGTCTGGGCTATGGTAATGACCTTCGCTAGGTCCTGGCCGATGTTGTACGACAGTATTGATCTTTGTTAGTTCCTGGTCTATCTATGTCAGACTACGGTAGTGACCTTCGCTCGGTCCTAGCCGATGTTGTACAACATTAACGACCTTCGCTAGTTCCTGGTCGATGTTGTACAACATTAACAACCTGCGCTAGTTCCTGGCCGATGTTGTACAACATTAACGACCATCGCTAGTTCCTGGCCGATGTTGTAGGACATGGATGACCTCTGTTAGTCTCTGACCCATGGCCCCTCTTTCCTTTCCCTTCGTTATCACAGAGATGTGAAAGAGACTAGATTCTGTTTTCACAAGTCTCACGTCTTTCACAAGCTCTTTCATGTCAGCGGTACGGGGGGGGGGCTCAAGATACAGACGAAAGAAAGCTGTTTATGACTGTTAGGATGTTGCCACGGTAACCCCCACACCAGGAAGTGAAAGGTCCTCATCCTCGGCTGATAAACGATGCTGCCACATTTGAGTCCTCCTCTGTAGACTACGGATGAGACAACTGAAGGTAATGACGAGGGAAATTCACAACTCAGGTTGCCAGCACCCCTGTTATTTGGCAGTGAAATAAACCTAGCTGAAAGGTAGCAATCATGTCATGATGTCTTTCTCAGAAAGAGAGAGAAAGAGAGAGAGAGAGAGAGAGAGTTGCTGCCCTCGGGCCATCACAGGTAATGGGTATATTTATACAGTAAATCTGTTTGTCAAGGTTTTATTCCTCTCTTATCACTTGTATTCCACTTGTATTTTCTATTAAATACCAGGTCTAAATCAGGTCTTATATCCTATGCTTTAATTATGTTGTTGTTGTTTTTATTCTGACTGTGTGTACTATTTTATCTTGTTCTGTAAAGCACATTGTACCTGCTCCTCACACACACACACACACACACACACACACACACACACATACACACACACACACACACACACACACACACACACACACACACACACACTCATACACACACACACACACACACGTTACAGTACTGTTGACGGGTTGATAACCTTCAGTTGTGTGGAAATGTCCAACAGGAAACATTCAGATGACACAGCGTACTATAATTTATTTAAATCAATAAAACATTTGGTATCTCTTAGACAGCATCTGTGAGAAATCAGTCTGGCCAGACACAAACTTTTTTCGTTGTGTGCGCATGTGCGTGTGTGTGTGTGTGTGCGTGAGTGTGTGTGTTTGTGTGTGTGTGTGTGGGGGGGTGTGTGTTTTGTGTGCTTGTGTGTGTGCAGGCGTATGTGTAAATAAGTGTTTGATAATGTGTGAGTGTGTCTGTGTATGTTTGCACAGCTCCAGAGTAAAGCACCAGAGCCTAGCTGTGAGACACACTTCACAAGCCCTTGTTATGAGGTACGGGGCAGGGTGGGAGGCAGGAGGAGAGAGGAGGGAGAGAGGGAGAGAGGCAGGGAGAGGGAGAGAGGGAGAGGAGGGAGTGAGGGAGAGGAGGACTAGGCCTTCAACGCCTGTCTCCAGTCAGAGCTTCTGTTTGTCGGCAGGTGTGCTGCCAGGATGGCTGGCTGGTTGGCTGGTTGGCTGGTTGGCTGGTTGGTTGGCTGGTTGGCTGGTTGGCTGGCTGGCTGGTTGGCTGGTTGGTTGGCTGGCTGGTTGGCTAGTTGGCT
>NC_137675.1:82582896-82592896 GCF_963989245.1 Nansenia antarctica
AGGAGAGATGATTCACTTACTTACACAAAAGTATTTGTTCGGGAAGTCGCTTTGGCTAAAGGCGTCTGCTAAATGCCCCCCAAAATGTAATGTGATGTAATGTAAAATGTCGCTCACTCATCAAAACGAGCCAAAGTCAAAGTGGGTTTCTTGTCACATAGCCTGCGAGCAGTGAAGGGAAATGCTTAGTTTGCATAGGGCCTCAACAGTGTCATACACAATCTACAATAAACTCACATTATCGTTAGCCTCATAGCATAATAATGCCAAGTCATGCTTCAGTTGTGGTCAGCTGAGCCATCGTTGTATGTAGCATCAAAAATGCCTATGTCAAAGAGATGACTTTGATTTAGGAATGTAACATGCATTCTGATTGGCTGATGGCATAGGAAATAATGCACAGTGAATCAGCAGTGTTAGGAGACTAGATATCTCAATTTGGCCAAAATATGACTTTATGCTATGAGGCTAACGATATAATACTCTAAAACACACCCAGACTAAATTGTACAATATAAATACAAATGCAATACCGGTTATGAGCAAAACATTTACAATTAACAATATGAGGATCTACCATAACATCTGCATCTACCATTAGGCCTACACCAAGAGGACATTATCTTAGCAGTTGACTAATGAGATACCCCAATATATTATCTTAACAGTTGGCTTACTAAATACCACTATACATTATCTTAACAGTTGACTAAATAGATACCCCTATACATTATCATAACAGTTGGCTTACTAGATACCCCTATACATTATCTGGCCCACCACAACCACCTAGCGAGCAGCCAGCTAGCAAACCTTGAGACACTAAGGGCCAGTTTCACAGACAAGGCTTAAGCCTAGTCCTGGACTAAATCACACTTTCAATGTAAAATCTCTATTGAAGATGCTTTTTAGTCTAGGATTAGGCTTAAGCCTTGTCTGTGAAACTGGCCCTATGAGAGCTGAATGACGGCTTAACAACATTCACGGATAGCACCATCCAACACAACCACCTGGCACAGCTAGCATTCCTTTGGAAAATGTATAGATCGACCGCTAACCGCATTAGCAGTTAGCTTACCTTCTTAGACAGCAAGACGACTACTTAGCGCACCTACACGAGCGTTCTTTTAAGAGACCGTGACATTTGAATGGCTCCTCCATAAACGCTTTTCCTGCTTTTTTAATTACAGAGCTGGGCTAATTTGGGTGGATTACTGTCTGGTGACCCCAGACACGAGCGTCTAGGAGCTAGAAACTCACACAAAGATGCTTTTAAACTTTAGATCCAAGACCTAAGGGCAAAGCCATGGTTTACTAACAAATTATGGCGGGATAATGTATGGCTGCACGCGACCATAGTTTTAATACATCTTCTGTGCATCGTGCCTGTCACTCATAGGGGAGCACGCATGTTTGTGGGTTATAATCTGCATAACCGTATGGGTTGCGGAGAATGAAAGGGCTACACATTTTTAAAAGTCTGTCGTAAAGGACAAAAATAATGACGGATTGCAACATAAGTTCCGTTTTGATTCACAGTAGAGAACGACAGGACTAGTAAGGGTCAGGGTCAGGATATTTCAACAAGCGTACAGAAAGAAAGAAACATACTGTAAATGTTTAGACAGTTATTCAAGACCCAGTCGGGATCTTTTTTCAGTTTAATACGACTGAACTCAGAAACCTTCTCCTTCTTCTTCTCTCAGAGAGGAGCAGTGCAGAGCTTGGCTGAGCGGTGCAGGACTGGGGTGGAGTGGAAAAACAGCTCACAGAGCAACGGTTAGGTATACCCTTCCCTTCTTCTGTCTTTCCTCTCTTCTCTCCTCCCCCCATCCAGCGTTCTCCTGGATGGGAACATGAGTGAGTCACAGAGTGAGAACAGCAGTCCTGCCTGCCTGTCTGTCTGCCTGTCTGTCTATCTGCCTGTCTGTCTGTCTTTCCATCTGCCTGCCTGCCTGCCTGCCTGCTTGCCTGTCTGTCTGTCTGCCTGATTGTCTGACTGTCTGTGTCTGTCTGTCTCTGTCTCTCTGCCTGTCTGTCTATCTAGCTGTCTGCCTGTCTGTCTGTCTGTCTGTCTGTCTGTCGACTACTGTATATTAACTTAAGGAGAGAGAGAAAGAGAGAGAGAGAGAGAGTGAGAGAGAAAAAAGTGAGAGAGTGTGTGGGTGATATAAAAGCAAGGGGGGAAATAAATAAAGGAATGGAAGATGAATGTGTTTTGTATTGGACATATTTAGCCAGAGCACAGCCCTGCGTCTGTTTAAGATGAGTCAAGGGATTCCTGCCCCTCCGCACACATCCCCTACCCTCCCACACACACACTCTTAAGCCTGGTCAGAGAACACACACACACACACACACACACACACACAATCACATCACAATTATGTAAACAATCTCTCTCTCACTCTCTCTCTCGGTCCTAGAAGAATGATCACCAGTACTTTCAATCATGTGGTACTGTAGGTAAGCACACACACACACACACACACACACACACACACACACACTCACTCAGAGACACACACACACTTACACCAAACCCCTGCCTTAAAGTTGGAGTCAAAAACAAAATGGCAACTTTGACATGGGATGATGATGTCATGGGGAAAGTATTCTCTCTCCGTAGTGTGGCCTGTGGAGAGCAGAGCAATAGTGGTGTGTGTGTGCCTGTGTGTGTGTGTGTGTGTGTGTGTGTGTGTCTGTGTGTGTGTGTGTGTGTGTGTGTCTGTGTGTGTGTGTGTGTGTATGTGTGTGTATGTGTGTGCGTGTGTGTGTGTGCGTGTGTGTGCACATGTGTGAGGGTGGGTCTGTGCGTGTGTGTGTGTGTGTGTGTGCACGTGTGTGCATGTGTGTGTGTCTGTCTGTGAGTGTGTGTGTGTGTCTGTGCATGTGTGTGTGTGTGTGTGTGTGTGTGTGAGTGTGTGTGTGTGCAAGTGTGTGTGTGTGTGTGTGAGCAGATCTGTCAGTTACAGTAATCTCTCCATTGCTACGGGCAGCAGCAGTGTTACAGCACCTACCTGTGTAAACAATCCCTGTTTCCCCTCTGTGTCGCTCACACACTCAACACCCTCCGCCAACTAGCAAAACATTCTGCAGCCCCTCTCAACTCCTCTACTTAAATATGCACTTGCGTATTTTCCCACATGGATTTAGATAGCCGTGGATGGGTCTAAGAGCCCGCTTTTCCCCTTTACTGTGTCCTGTATGACTTCTACTGCCCCCCCTGTACTGTTTCTCTGTTCTCCAGTGTCTATATATAACACATTTTTAAAAAAAATCCCTTCTATCACTGAGACTGCCAATGGCCCCGGGCCTGAGCGAGATTACTCTTCCTGCTACCGCTGGTGGATAGATGATTCACTTGCTTAGTCAAATGTATTGATTGTAAGTCGCTTTGGAATAAGGCGTCTGCTAAATGCCAAAATGATACCATTCCTCATTCCATTCCTACCGTTACACTGAGGCCATCCTCCGATTCTTTCTACCTCCACCAGCCTCCCCTGAGGCAAACACCAGAGGACAGGCGACAGAGACATGGAGGCCGGCCTACAGCTGTCTGTGGTTGTCGGGGAGTATCCGCGTCGCCTGTGAAGTGTCTGCTGGGTTAACGACGGTTGCTAACGACCTCCAGTAGTAAAGCGTCTGTCAGTTTCCTGCGTGGTAAAGCTTGAGTCCTTGCTGTGTCACGTTTCACTGCCGGGGCGTGTTCCGAGCTGCCCAGCCGCCTGGCCTCCATTAACACAACGCACGGGAGGAGGAAGGAGGGCCTGGGCTCGGCCTCGTGACTGTCAGGTAAGGTTAAAGTGAAGGGTGAAGGACCCGGTAGGAGGTTAAAGGTCGGTTCATATGTATCCGATGCCTTTGAAACATCGGCGTGCTAAGGTTTCGTCTCTTTGTCTCTCATGTCCATCGTATCTATACATCTTGTCTCTGTCTCTGTCTCTGTCTCTCTCTCTCTCCCCCTCCCCCTCTCTCTATCTCTTTCTCTCCCTCTCTCTAGCGACCACTAATGATACGTTTGGTGTGTAGATATCAGCCTCACCTTCCTAACCTGTCCTCTGTTTACCTGTTTGGTAATTAGTCTCCTAACCACCAGAGGTAGACGTGTGGAGGCGATAGCTGCTCTTGTGGTTCAGACACGTGATGGTGCAGGAAGCGCTGCACCTGAACGCTGCATTCACACAGAAGCATGGCATGCAACGCAACACATGCGGCATGCAACACATGCATAGGACAAGTGTTTAATGGTGCTTTTGGAGAAATGGAGAAATCATTTGTACCTGTTTGTAAAAACATTTAAAAACAAAAATAAAGAAATAAGGTGTTCATCACTAACTGCCAAAGAATTCCGGAACACTCGCCAACTGTGTTTTATGTGGTGCACCCGCCAAGTGTTTTATGTGGTATTCACTCTAGAATGTTGACTTGAATTTGGGCGACTTTATTCACCCTTGGCACTAAGTTAGTTAATGTACATGGGAAGTGATGCGTAGGGTAGTGGTGGGCTAGTGGATAGTGAGTTGTTCTGGTGATCAGAAGGTCATGAGTTCAAATCCCACCTGGGAACACCACCACCACTAGGGTGCCCTTGAGTAAGGCACTGAGCCCTAAGTTACTCCAGGGAGACTGTCCCTGTAATCTCTAATTTTAAGTCGCTTTGGATAAAAGGGTCTACTAAATGGTAAAAATGTGTGTATTTTCTAAGGGCCAGACAGCAGTCTTCCCCCCAACTCTAAATAACGCCTGTATTGACATCTCTTACTCACACAGCTGATTTAAGGAGAAGTCTATGACATCGTTCTCTTTGTCAACGATGCAGTAAAATGGCCAGATTTACAGAGTGGTTTGTGCCAGTGAAGAGTCTACACTTGTTTTAGTGAAGAATGAAACATAGAAAGACCCAGTAAGTGTTGATAAAGCACAACACAGCCCCCTTTGTCGGCTTGCTGTGTTGACATTTCGTAGTAAGTTTGATACTGTACTATGATCGCTGCTAGTGAGTTGACTATAAGTGACACGGTCTGGTCATTTGGGCCGCAAGTTGGCAACCAATCAAAAGGTTCTCTTTTTTATTTTGAAACACGGAAATACATTTCAGCGTTGTTGAAAATCAATGACACACTCGCTAGTCAACTAACACAGCTTGTTTTGTGAGCCTGCTATCAATGTAAAGTAGTGTTATAGTGTTGTAACTAGGTAGCAGTGGGGATTACTCACCGAATCCAATGCACTGCAGTATTTTGGCTTGACTTGCGAGTGTGTGTTGTGATTTTCAACAACGTTGAAATGTATTTCCTTATTTCAAAATAAAAGTCTGAACATTTTGATTGGTTGCCGACTTGTTACCCCTTTCACCAGCCGCTGTCACATATAAATAGTGTTCTCTCTCTGTAAGCAGGAAGTTCCTGGTATGATCCCAGTCTGAGGTGGATGTTATACCCCTCATTCACAACAACGTATGTTTAATGTTTGTCTTGTTACAGAGCCTCTACTCCTGTGCTTTTCTTGACCTTAGAGTGGCCCTCCCTTTGTCTGTACATATCTGACCTCTGACCCCTGAGGTAACGCCATACTCCAGATATTCACAGTAATAACCCTGGCTGCTTGTCCTCTATTCCCTGCTTACTGCTGGAGATGGTGTGAAGGAGAGGTTGGACTGGGTCCCTGGAGAAGGAGAGAGAGAGTTTGGACTGGGTCAGGGAGAAGGAGAGAGAGAGTTTGGGCTGGGTCAGGGAGAAGGAGAGAGAGAGAGTTTGGACTGGGTCAGGGAGAAGGAGAGAGAGAGTTTGGGCTGGGTCAGGGAGAAGGAGAGAGAGAGTTTGGGCTGGGTCAGGGAGAAGGAGAGAGAGAGTTTGGGCTGGGTCAGGGAGAAGGAGAGAGAGAGTTTGGACTGGGTCAGGGAGAAGGAGAGAGAATTTGGACTGGGTTATGGTATTGTTTGAAGACAAGTTGTTGAACTCCAGAACCCATCTTAGGGAATGTTGTCAGCAAGAATGCTCCCAGCTGAGATTATTGGTACAAAGTCAGCCACCAGAGACCTCAGAAACTAGAGCAAGAGTGACACGGTAGACCTCATTATGTTAACCAATGACATTTTGGAATGGTGCACTAGATCACCAACTGTGTGTATTTGTAGATTTATCATAACATTATAGTCTCCCCATAAATAACTCTCCATCGAACCTTCTCACATGTATCTCCTGTCAACTCTCTCTCTCTCTCTCTCTCTCTCTCTCGCTCTCTCTCTCTCTCTCTCTCTCTCTCTCTCTCTCTCTCTCTCTCTCTCTCTCTCTCTCTCTCTCTTTCTATGTCTTTCTCTTTCTCATCTCTCTCACTTTCTTTTGCTCTCTCTCTCTCTCTCTCTCTCTCTCTTGCTCTCTCTCTCTTGCTCTCTCATCTCTCACATCTCTCTCTTGTTAGATGAAGATGATTCCAACGTGCAACCTGTGGTCTGCCTTAGTAACATTTTAAAAAGCTATAAGTGGTTTTGAACAAGGCCTGAGTTCCTCTGTGGTTTCGATCTGACCAGCGGTCAACTTTTTATCTCTCCCTCAGAACCCTGCAGTCCCTCTCTCTTCTCTAACTCAGGAACAGCCGAAGGGACATGGCTCACCAGCTAACCCATGTTAAATGTCCTAATTGTTTAATATTTGGATAGGGTTAACGTTAAGGTTAGGGTTAGGGTTAAGGTTAAGGTTTTTCTTTAGGTTAAGGGTCATTTTTTAGGTTTGGATTTTATTTATCTCCGTATTTGAAATTGTAATGACAGGATTAACCCTTAAGTTGCCTGGTCATAGAAGGTGTTGAACAGATCAAGATAAATACACCATATTCATCCCAGGGATACAGCTGAACCAGAGGAGAGGAAGTCCTGGCCGATGCCAAAGAGTGTCGGGGGTTAACCCGCTCTGATCCACCATATCCTGTTTGAGAAGAGCCTGTGGGTCAGTGGGCCACCGAGGCTAAAGTAGACTCTTGGCTGACTGTCCTGCCCCCTCGCTGGACCACCCTGTCTAGCCCCCGCACCACACACACACACACACACACACACACACACACACACACACACACACACACACACACACACACCACACACACACACACACACACACACACACACTCCTCCCTTAGCCCCCTGGCAGGTGCTGAGTAGGAGGTGACTAGGGGCTTGCTAGCGCCCCGCGGCTACGCTTAGTTTAGCCGCTACGTTTAGTTTGGCAGCTAGCCAGCGCTGAAGACATCGGAAGGAGACAATAGCAGATTTGTTTTTGAGTGTCTTTATTTGAAACACAATTGCATGCTATTATCCCCGTGAAGCGGCGGTAGGGATGGCTGAGAGCCTGCCACATAAAACAATGGAAGATGATAAGACTAGATAAGACTATAACACTATATACATGCTACTGTTAGCGGGCATGTCATGACAAAAAGGAGTTTTTTTTTACATCATGATAGTCTCAGTGAATGAGTCTCAGCTATTATGACATCACAATGACACTGTGTTGCTACCAGGGGAGGCCTGGCGGAAGTAGAAATCGGAGGGCGGGCTCGCTGTAATGCATGGAATGGAATGAGGAATGCTATCAAACACGTGATACACATTCCTCATTCCATTCCATGCGTTACAATGAGCCTGTCCTCCGATTCCTACCTCCACCAGCCTCTACTGGTGCACACCACATTACACAAGCAAGTGAACATACTTCTACTGCATCGCAGCTAACTCCACTTCCTCTTCCTCCTCTCCCCTGTGTTCTGTAAGCACCAGATCAGCAGAACAACACAGCAGAACAACACACCAGGGTTTGTGTTCTCTCCTCGCCACCATCTTTGACCCACATCTGGTAGCGCTTAGCGCCGGGTTTCCACGGTTACGCCTCCGATCTGGTGAAGGGGCGTAAATCTCTCTCTCGTCCCCCCCTCACATGTGAACGCTCGGCCTGATGGGGAAGACGACTTGTACGCGCCCACAAAACCCCAAAATAAAGGGGGTCATAGGTCATAGTTCATCCCTATGAAAGGTCAATGGTTCGTGTTCAGGGGGGGGTTGCCGCAGATGCAGTTGTCTAGCCCAGCTTCAGAGAAGAGGTCACCGGAGGAACATCTTGCCAGGGTTCAACCATCCCTAAATGTGTTTGTATGCAGAGACGGCACAATATAATAAAATGGCCACCTGAATGAATGAATGAATGAATGAATGGTCTTTATTGTCATTGATATAGTACAGGTACCAAACAACGACATTTGGGAGGGGGGCTCCCCTGGTGCTAGGAAAAAAACCTAAAAAACAAGAAGGGAAAGGAGCTGGTTTACATAAATAAAGGCTATGTACACTATCCACTATACTATACTATACAAATAAAACACTGTGCTGTACTCTATGCTATGCTATACCTATTCTAACATTTCCTATTCTCTGAACCTTATGTACCCTAGGGTTGTCATATTGCACATAGTGTTATTGCACATTCATTTAAAGTGTCGCAGTTTGCAGGCTTGAAATGTACACATGTACAAACCTCTTCTTGCCAGCCATTGGCTTGTTGTTTTCCTCATTGCACAGGAATTAGAATCTCTTTACAATAAAGTTACCATCATATACATTGTTGTCATCATTCAGTAGTTTATACCTCAACAGCTGTTTGAAGTTGTTAGTAGCCTATCCTCTCTAACCAACTCCACCATCTTGTATTATGACAAGGCAAGGACACAGCGAGAGACTCCGCCCACCTCTGACATCATAAACTTGGCCCCATGTTGGGCTACAGATGTTTTCCCCATCAATGCAGGAAGGGGGAACCTCGTTGGCACTGGGGTCACGACCCTGCCTGAGATTAAAAAACTACTAGATTAAAAAACTACAAAAAAACATACAATAAAACAGATGAAGTTAAAGTTGTGGGTGTCGATGGACTACAGGGCATCATGGTTGCATACAAAATAATCTCTTGAGTTGGCTTCTTTTTCTTTCTTTTTTTACCAGGAAGCAATTTAATGTAACGATATGATTAGACAGGAAAAAAAGGTATTTAGAATACTACAGAAAACATTTACTCGAAATGTATACAATAGGTGTAGGTATTGAATCACATCTCTCCAAATAGGACCTAAGACTATAGGACAGAAAGGGTGACTCCACCTCTTTGCTCAATAAATACAGTTTGTACTGTGGGCTGTCTAACCCACAGGATAGAAACCAGATGACCCACCTCAGTTGTCTCAAGTCTCCACAGCGATTAGTCAGAGGCAGTACAGCCAAAGGCCTGATAACACAGATTTACAGAGGTTTAGCTGGGCTAGCAAACACAGATCTACATAAGTTTAGCTATAGGCTAGCTAACACAGATACATACGTTTAGCTAGGCTAGCTAACACAGATCTACAGAAGTTTAGCTAGGCTAGGAAACACATATTTACAGAAGTTTAGCTATAGGCTAGATAACATAGATCTACATAAGTTTAGCTATAGGCTATATAACAGATCTACAGACGTTTAGCTATAGGCTAGCTAACACAGATTTACAGAAGTTTAGCTATAGGCTACAGGGCTCTCAAGTCTCACGCATTGGGCATGAGACACACGCATTTCAACCCGTTCACACACTCACACGCCGCGTGTGTCTCACGCCCAATGCGTGAGACTTGAGAGCCCTGAGGCTAGCTAACACAGATCTACAGAAGGTTAGCTGGGCTAGTTAACACCCATATACAGCAGCTTAGCTAGGCAAGCTAATACAGATCCACAGCCAGGTTAACTAGCCTCATCTAAAGCTATTCAACACATCCTTCAGTCCTTCCATGTAGCCCAGCCCAAAGCCCACAGCCTAAGTAGATAAGTGGTTGCCTGTTTAAGGACTTGAAAAGATGAAAATCAAGCCGAATAGGATATCTTGACATAATTATTGGCTTAACCTGGAAGGTTCTTTTTCTAAAACAGACCCATACCCTCCCCAGATTTAGCTTTGCACTGCACATCAAATAGCTTTGGTTCTGGATC
>NC_137675.1:82607896-82610396 GCF_963989245.1 Nansenia antarctica
CTGAGGTAGAGGTAGAAGTAGAGGCTGGGGTAGAGGTAGAAGTAGAGGCTGAGGTAGAGGTAGAAGTAGAGGCTGAGGAAGAGGTAGAAGTAGAGGCTGAGGTAGAGGTAGAAGTAGAGGCTGGGGTAGAGGTAGAAGTAGAGGCTGAGGTAGAGGTAGAAGTAGAGGCTGAGGTAGAGGTAGAAGTAGAGGCTGAGGTAGAGGTAGAAGTAGAGGCTGAGGTAGAGGCTGAGGTAGAGGCTGAGGAAGAGGCTGAGGTAGAGGCTGAGGTAGAGGTAGAAGTAGAGGCTGAGGTAGAGGTAGAAGTAGAGGCTGGGGTAGAGGTAGAAGTAGAGGCTGAGGTAGAGGTAGAAGTAGAGGCTGAGGTAGAGGTAGAAGTAGAGGCTGAGGTAGAGGTAGAAGTAGAGGCTGAGGTAGAGGTAGAAGTAGAGGCTGAGCTGAGGCGTCCTGATGGACATTCCTGCCTGTGTTATTCTGGAAGGCCCAGAGGAGCCGTCTGGTGTGGTGCCGTCCTGCATCTCCATTTCCAACCTGAGGCGGCCAGGCTAAACACTCTGCAGGCCTCCCCAGGGGTCCGCTGTGGCAGGGGGACAGGGGAGGCTGCTGGAGGTCGAAATCGGAGTACAGTTTGAAAAAATGGGAAAATTGCATATCCATCTTATTTTGATAGTGTCAAATTGATGGTTTGTAGGTGTTTGGTAGATGTTCAAATAACTATCCTCCTAACCCTAACCCTAATCTTAACCCTAACCATAACCCTAGCAACCTGTGGCATATCAACAGAGTTGCAGTTGATAGTTTGTTGATAGTTTGAGCAATTCTCATTTAGCCTCAGCTAACGTAACATAGATTGGGTTAATTCTAACTTTGCTTTTGCTAACCCTTAAGCGGGGTACACACATAAAGATTATCTGGCCGATTTTGGCCCGATTTCCCCCCTTCCGACCAAAGACAGAAAACGCCCGATTATCGGATGGCTCTAAAGATTTTCCTATAACATTATCCTGTGGTGTGAGGTGTGTTAAGAGTCAATCTCTCCCGACAATCTGCTTGGAAAATGGTCATGGCCGGCAATCGTAAATGTCAAATGTGTTCAATACTTCCGACCAAAAATCCTAGGGTTGCCAGATGGACTCAGTTTTTTTTTGGTGGAATTAGCGGTTTTAGACTGTGGTTAGGGTGGAAAATGTCAATGCCATCTGGCAACCCTGCTCGCGAGTCCGATTGTGATGTGGAATGGAATGTAGCCAATCAAGAAGCGAGCTGACTTCTTCGGCACTTTATTTGCACTTTATTTGCTCTGTCGCACATGCTTGCCTCGTACAGGTCAGTCAGGGTACTACGTTAGATAATAATAATAATAATAATAATAATAATAATAATAATAATAATAATAATACATTTATTTGTATAGCGCTTTTCCTGCAAACGTTGCAGCTCAAAGTGCTTTAATCATTATATAATCTTAATTTAATTCTTTTGTAATTTAAAGCCAATATTAAAAGGATGGGTTCACGCGAGATTTCTGGCGTGGGGAACGAGACTCTAGAGAGTCTGGAGTCTGTCGTAATGATAATCTTTATGTCTGTGGGGTGCTGAAATGGGAAAATCGGCCACACACAATACGATCAAGGCTGTTCAATCCAAGATTTTTTATCTTCATGTGTGGGGTCTGTCTCAGATAAAAAATCGGTTAAGATTTTGAAAATCCTTATGTGTGTACCCCGCTTAAAAGTGTAAGCCTCATTGAGTGCTAACCTATTGACCTGAGAATGGTAAGTGAGGTTGACTATAATACGTGGCTGTCTGTGTGGCTGTCTGTGTGTGGGGATAGCTAATGCTAACACAAGGAAGCACAAGATGCTAATACACCGTATTTAGTTCATAAGTGATGAAAACTGTTTAATAGATATTGTATGATTGAAGACCTCTTGTGTGTGTGAGTGATAGTTCTATCTAAAATGTTCAACAAGCCTTCAGATGCTTCCAGTATTTACAGTAAACCTGCAAGGAGTTGGGTATTGTGTTCTTTTCAGTGTGCTTAGTGTCTCTAGCACACTAAATCAGTTGGTGACATTGCAGAGCTAGCCTGCCAAAAGAAACTGTTTGGTGTTTTCACATTTTAGATAATGATGTGGTCACATATCTGGGGTCTAAATGATCAGAGGTAGGCATTCGTTGACAGTGTGTATGTATAAACATTTAACTTTATTTCATGATTGAGCAACATAGCTCATAGAGTCAAGAATGAAAGAAATAAGGAAAGAAAGAATGAAAGAGAGAGAGAGAGAAAGAAAGAGAGAGAGAGAGAAAGAGGAGTCATTTTACAGACAAATATAACTGATATTTCCATTTGGAAAACCCACAGAGAGTGAGAGAGAAAGAGAGTGAGAGAGAGAGAGGGGAAGAGAGAGAGAGAGAGAGAGAGAGAACCTTGGATTGGTGAAATTCCATCCTTCATTCCTTTGCCTGAAGTTTCTCTACTGAGAACTTCTGTGTG
>NC_137675.1:82617896-82622896 GCF_963989245.1 Nansenia antarctica
TGACCACCTGTTCGACCATCTGTTTGACACCTGTTTGACCACCTGTTTGACCGCCTGTTTGACCGCCTGTTTGACCACATGCGTTTGACCACATGCGTCTAGCATCTTGTGACATAGTTAATGCAGTATTGGTCATTAACTTGGACTGGTTAAATAGAGGCATTAACTTGGACTGAGTGATGTTGGGCACTAACGTCCAGTGGTTAGTGCATTAGCAAATATTAGCATAAGCAACAACAATTCGCTCTAAAACAGAAATAGTGTCCCAGCAACATTCAGCCACAAGTTGGGTGTTTTTTTAATTGTTAGTATTGTGTGTGTGTGAGTGTGTGTGTGCGTTTGTGTGTGTGCGTTTGCGTTTGCATGTGCGTGTGCGTGTCTGTGTATGTGTGTGTGTGTGTGGGGGGGGGGGGGGTAGGGGGTGTGGGGGGTGTTGCCCACGGCAGCACTTTTACACAGTGTAGGATCAAGGAGCAGCAGCAGAGAGCATGCTGGGTAGCCTGGTGTGTTTACAGCGTCCTCAGGTCTCCGGGTCTCTTTAATGAGGAGCCAGAAACCAGCAGGCGTGTGTGTCTGTGTGTGTGTGTGTGTGTGTGTGTGTGTGTGTGTGTGTTATGGACTAGGGGACAGGAGCCCCCCATTCCCCCAGGGGGAACAGGCTGTACGTGGCTCAGTTCGGAAAAAAAACATTAAAAGCACCACAGATATACTGTAGAACTGCTGACCATCAAACACCACATAGGCCTGGCTTATCAAGCACTATAGTAGTCAAACACCACATAGGCCTTGCTTATAAATACTATAGTAGTCAATTGTCACTATCATGCAAAGTCACTATCATGCACAGATCAGCTTTAAAACATGTAACGTTAGATATATAACGTTAGACAGGGAGCAATGTATTTCTACGGAAAGGCTGTGCTTGACGCTTCCATTGGACTGACGCCGGGGCGCTCATACAATCTCCGCGTTTGTTGCAGAGGAACAGGGTGACTGGTACTCTGTGACAAACGCGCAGATATGAGTGCAATCTTTATTTATACAGCATATGGATGTTACGTGCCTGTTACTTGCCGTGTTCATAATTGTATTTAGCCTATATAGCACAAGTCATGCACTGATTGTAAACTCAAGTGCTGAACAGTATTAAGAAAACCACAATACATGTGTGGGTGTCCGCGTCATCGTTATCGAAAAACGCACCCAATCGCCGACCACACGACTCCAAAAACGATACGGCAAAACTAAATGTTGAAATAGCAGTAATACCACGTTCATTGATAAAATGACATAAGGGATGGAAAGGGGGGATGGCAGTTTTAGAAGGGGGATGATGAAGCGCGCTGGACTGTGGAACGGTCTAGCATAGGCACAGCACATCGGCATAATAGCGATTTTTTTGTTATGCTTGTTGTGAAGAAAAGTTCTATGATGCATTGAAATGACATTAAACTAAGATAATAAGATGGTTATCATCATTTTTCAAATCTTTATTAATAAGTAATTACAGAAAAAGTAAATGACATTGCCGAGAGCTAAATTTGTTGAGGTATTTAAAAATGGCGGTTAGCGGTGAACTGAAATATCAACCTGGGATGACATTATTGTGACGATTTCCATTGACCAATCAACGGTCTGCAGCGTCACATCGTAGCACGGATAGTACCTTTCGCTCCGAGTCGGGAAGGGTAGCTGAAATCAGTACGGGTACTACGGCCCGGTACGGCCTGGTTGGCAGTGGAGAAAACAAAACAAACCGGGCTCACAGGTTCTGGTACGGTAGTGGAAAAGCGCCAAATGAGTTACCGGGTACTAAAGGCCTACCAGCCCCAGAGAACCCCCCACGTTACTGATGACTCTTAATCCTCCTTCCTTCCTATCCACCTCCCTTCATCTTCAATCAGAGGGCATACACACACACACACACACACACACACACACACACACACTGACAAACACACACTGACAAACACACATACAAACACACACTGACAAACACACATACACACACACACACACACACACACACACTGACAAACACACGGTGACAAACACACACACACACACACACACACTCTCTAACACTTCCAGCTCCTCCATCCCCGTGGCAATCAGGAAATGGGCCCACCCCCAGCAGGGGCCTCAACCTTGGGCCTCAACCCAACTTCATTACCTGGCTGCTAACAGGGCCTTCACAGCCTGGGCCCACGGTGAGGCCCGCTGCCCAAAGCCCTTTGCAGGTACACAGGGACATCAAAGGTGCCCAGACCCCCCCCACCTCCTACAGAGGCGGCTGCTTATAAACCCCCCCCACTAACATGCTAAGCGCTAATAGATAACAGAGGGCAGGTAGAGAGACTTTAATGTGTGTGTGTGTGTGTGTGTGTGTGTGTGTGTGTGTTGTTGTTGTTCCAGACCTATGGAAACATGGGGTCTTTAAGAGGGGAGAAATGAGCCCAGTATCCAGCTGGGTAGAAGCACCGAGGGGGGACCCCTTTAAAACCGGCCCGTAAAGATGAGAGGAGAACCACTGTAAGCACCTTTACACACACACACACACACACACACACACACACACACACACACACACACACACACCAGGTCGACGTGGCAGACTAGCTACCTCTTCTAGCCAACCTGGCAACATCTGACTGTGCTTCTCATCGTAGCCTACAGTACATAGTGTCGTATCCCCCGGCGGCCTAAAATGTTGGATCGACAATCATCAGAGATTTAGAGAATGCTATTTACAGAACTATTGTAAAAAAAAAAAAGGCCAAACACTGTGTGTTGTCGACTGACAGATACACAGCTGAGATGACACGCTTGTGTGGTCATGACAACAACCGTGTCTGCTGTCTGGAACTACGTCACGCTTGAGACAGACACCGATACAACTGCTTGTTGTAAAATGTGCATGACAAGTGTTTTTCGATGGGGTGGCACTAGCACTGCACATTAAAAAAATAAATATATATTTTAAAGATCGGTATCGGCCTTTGTAGTGGGTAGTGGTGGTCTATGGGATAGTGAGTTGGACTGATGATCGGAAGGTCATGAGTTCAAATCCCACCTGGGAACACCACCACTAGTGTGCCCTTGAGTAAGGCACTTAAGCCCTAAGTTACTCCAGGGAGAATGTCCCTGTAATCTCTAATTGTAAGTCGCTTTGGAGAAAATGAAAAGGTGGTATGGGTACATCCCTAGTTCCCGCCTACTGGATGTGTCTGTCTGTCTGTCTGGGTTCATCTGTGTTCAGTAGGGATGTGGACGGAGATCACCACCACACAGGAAAACTAACTCCACCCACCTGGGCTGTGTGGCTCCTCGAGTCCTCGGAAAGGAATCTTATATCTTGGATGGTAATTATCTTACCCATGATTCCACCTGGCACACATACACAGACACACACACACACAACACACACACACACACACACACACATTATGATTGTTAAGTGTGTGTCATTTTTGACGTACGTGCTTTGTGAATTCCACTAGCCCCCCCCCACCACTCACACTGTCACTATACCTCACCACGTTAACTTTACATTTTTACAATGAAAATTTTGCGTGTGCTCACTAGTGATCAAGATGGCTGCCATTTTGCCTCTTACAAATTTCACAAGGCTATCATTTAGACCGTAGAGAAGAGACAGCTTTTATGTGATCATAATCATAATCATAATCATAATCATAATCATAGTCACATTAGACTTTTATAGCGCTTTTCTAGACACTCAAAGACGCTTTACAAACTGAAAAGATCAAGTAGTGAAATAAAAAGAAACAAATAAATAAATAAAAGAAAGTATAGGGGTCTAACACATTTTTAGATGACTAAATCTAAATCTAAGTGTCTTTGTAGGGCAATCTACTCTGTATACTGCGATTACACCTAGATTTCGGGCGGAGAAACGGCGAACAAGCGACGCCAGCGTCCTCTTTCTAGGGAAGACCAACATCTGAACTGACAAAATCTTCAACAAAGGAAGGGGGCAGAAGATTGTGCATAGTTCTTCCACTGAGTGGTACAGTAACTGGCTGGCTATGTGGCAGTGGAACAGCCCTGACAGGCTGGTTATCCATGTCTGCTGTTCAGCACCAGCACCACTGTCTGGAGGAAAGCTTTCCTAACCCTAAACAGCCGTTTAGACAGCCTGCAGCGGGCCGTAGAAAAGCAGGAGAAATCAGCTGCCCACATTCAGAGCCAGATTGTTCTGAAGAACATGTGGACGGACATCAAATCTTCAGGAGAGGCGCATTGGGCAAGTAAACACACACACACACACACACACACACAGAGACACACACACACACACACACACACACACACACACACACACACACACACACACAGACACACACACACACACACACACACACACATACACACACACACACACAGACACACACACACACACACACACACACACACACAGACACACACACACACACACACACACACACACACACACACACACACACACACACACAGAAGATGATGTCTGTTTGCCATTTCTGTTGAGTGGCCTTGTGAGTGAAGTTGCTGTTGTTTGTGTTCATGTTGTTGTTGTTGTTGTTGTTGTTCATGTGGTACTTTGGGCTTATTCTTGCTGTGCCGAAGGCGGGACTCTACAGAGAGACAGCCGCTGTCCAATTGGCTCACAGGTCTGTGTGACATAGGAGCTCCTGGAATTCCAGGTCATTGATGAGATTCACAGAAGATCCGCAGGAGTGGGGGTGTGAATGTACACACACACACACACACAGATACACACACACACACACACACACACACACACACACACACACACACACATACACACGCTTGTCAGCAACAGGGACACCCAGTTAGAGAGAGGAGGACAGTGGGAGAGCCATAGTGAATTAATTACGTGGAGCAAAATCTCAGGCCAGCATTAGTCATCAGCTACAGACAGTGATGTGGCCTACTTTCTACTCCTCCTCCCTCCACTCCTCCCTCCCTCCCTCCACTCC
>NC_137675.1:82630396-82635396 GCF_963989245.1 Nansenia antarctica
ATGTAGTGTGTTGTGTGTTATGTAGTGTGTTGTGTGTTATGTAGTGTGTTGTGTGTTATGTAGTGTATTGTGTGTTATGTTGTGTGTTGTGTGTTATGTAGTGTGTTGTGTGTTATGTTGTGTATTGTGTGTTATGTAGTGTGTTGTGTGTTATGTAGTGTATTGTGTGTTATGTTGTGTGTTGTGTGTTATGTTGTGTGTTGTGTGTTATGTTGTGTATTGTGTGTTATGTTGTGTATTGTGTGTTATGTTGTGTATTGTGTGTTATGTAGTGTGTTGTGTGTTATGTAGTGTGTTGTGTGTTATGTTGTGTATTGTGTGTTATGTTGTGTATTGTGTGTTATGTAGTGTATTGTGTGTTATGTAGTGTGTTGTGTGTTATGTAGTGTGTTGTGTGTTATGTAGTGTGTTGTGTGTTATGTAGTATGTTGTGTGTTATGTGTTATGTAGTGTGTTGTGTGTTATGTAGTGTATTGTGTGTTATGTAGTGTATTGTGTGTTGTGTGTTATGTAGTGTGTTGTGTGTTATGTGTTATGTAGTGTGTTGTGTGTTATGTAGTGTATTGTGTGTTATGTAGTGTATTGTGTGTTATGTTGTGTGTTGTGTGTTATGTAGTGTATTGTGTGTTATGTAGTGTATTGTGTGTTATGTTGTGTATTGTGTGTTATGTTGTGTGTTGTGTGTTATGTAGTGTATTGTGTGTTATGTAGTGTATTGTGTGTTATGTAGTGTATTGTGTGTTATGTAGTGTATTGTGTGTTATGTAGTGTATTGTGTGTTATGTAGTGTATTGTGTGTTATGTAGTGTGTTGTGTGTTATGTAGTGTATTGTGTGTTATGTAGTGTATTGTGTGTTATGTAGTGTATTGTGTGTTATGTAGTGTATTGTGTGTTATGTAGTGTGTTGTGTGTTATGTTATGTGTTGTAGGCAGATAGAGAGGGAGCAGTATGTCAGCTGATGCCATTAATCTCCATTCATTCATCCCTCTTTTTTAATCCTCCCTGTCTATATAAACACCCCTATCCTTCTTTTCTTTCTTACCCACATAGCTTTTTCTGTCCTTAACCTCCATCTCTCCTTACGTCTTTCTTCATCCACCCCTCCTTCTCCCTCCTTCTCTCTCTCCCTCTCTCCTCATCCATGTCCCCTCCAGTCTGCCTGCCTCTACCTGTCCAAAACATAGCTCAAGTTCCACAGTCGCTCCATTAGCCTGTCCTCCCTTCCCCTCCTTCTCTTCTTCCCCTCTTCTGCACCCTCCCTCCCACCCTCCCTCCCTCCCTCCCTCCCTCCCACCCTCTCTTCTCCCCACCCTGCTGCCGTGGGTCTCAGTAACAGAGCAGAACACCATCTACGGAGGTAGTTCCTCTCGCCACACCCTTCCCTGCCCTACCTCCCTGTCTGACTACACACACCAACACACACACACACACACACACACACACACACACACACACACACACACACACACACACAGAGAGACACACACACACACACACACACACACAGAGACACACACACACACACACACACACACACAGAGACACACACACACACACACAGACACACACACACACACACACACACACACAGAGAGAGACACACACACACACACACACACACACACACACACACACACACCTCCAGCAGCACACCTTCACCCCAGGGGCAGAGTGAGGAGGGTGGAGCAGAGGTGGTAGAATCCTATGGTATGTAAAGATGGCAGAAAGGACAAGGTAAAGGTTCACTGTGTGTGTGTGTGTGTGAGTGTGTACTCCAAATAGGGAGAGGGGGAGGGTTTTGATATCCACACAGACACACACACACAGACGTCATCTAGCACCTCCTCTAGTACCAGTTCTCTCTCTCTCTCTCTCTCTCTCTCTCTCTCTCTCTCTCTCTCTCTCTCTCTCTCTCTCTCTCTCTCTCTCACCCTCTCTCTCTCTCTCTCTCTCTCTCTCTCTCTCTCTCATTATACCCATTTTTCTCCTCATCTGGGATCATTAAACTTCCCTTGATCCTTCTCCTCCTCTCTTCCATCCGCTGCTGTTGTCTGCTAGCTGTTTGGAATCAGTCAAGAAAGTGAAAACAGCAATGATGTCATCAAAGCGATGTCAACTGTCAAGCTCACAACAGTAGTTAAAAGAAGGCTCTGATGAACATTTTAAAAACATTTAATTCATTTTTAGACTTGTGTTTTAAATGCACTTGATACCTTCAAGCCTGTGAATCAAGACCGTCAACACAGTACAGTTGAGAGGTCGCTGGGATTTCTTCTAGAAGCTGAACCACAGTTCCATCCAGAACGAATGTCCAAACACAGTTTTTTGTGTCAAATTGTGTCGGTGGTAACGGGTGAGAAAATAGGCTTCCACTGGCTGCCCTGTAGCGCTGTCTCACCTTAAGCTCACGTTTACATTTTACATTTTTGGCATTTAGCAGATGCCTTATTCCAAAGCGACTTACAATCAATTTATTTGACTAAGCAAGGGAATCATCAATCCACCAGTCGTATCAGGAAGAGTAATCTAGCTCAGGCCAGGGGCCATTGGCAGTATCAGTGATTTAAAAATAAAAATAAAAAATAAATAAATAAATATATATATATATATAACTGGAGCACAGAGAGACAGTACAAGGGGGGCAGTAGAAGTCTTGGGGGACACAATAAAGGGGAAAAGCGGGTGTCTCAGGAGACGCAGTGCTGGGGGGTAGTGGATGTCTCAGGAGGAGCAGTTAAGGTGTAACCTGAAGAGATGGGTCTTCAGTGTGTGTGTGAGTGTGTGTTCACGTGGGCGGAGAAGAGGTACACACAGGCGTGTTCCTGACAACAACCAGGCCAAGTGGCATCGTGAGCGCTGAAAAATCTGCCCTTGAAATGTTTGACTTCCTTAACTAATTCCGCATTAATTATACTATTTCAGACACACCCCTGTAATCGCCACTGCCAGTGCCCCCACCAGTCGCCTCTGTGACAACAAAGCCCACTGTATTAAGTGCCTGAGGAGCTTTATGGAGTTTTATGACGATTTACGACATATTTCTGAGTTGCAGAGAGGAATGTTACTGCATGATCACACTGGGAGGGATCAGGGGTGAATAGAGGTTACAGGCTGTAGTTAGCAAACACACACGCACACTCACATACACGCACACACGCACACGCACACACACACACACACACGCACACTCACATATACGCACACACGCACACACACGCACACTCACATACACGCACACACGCACACACACACACACACACACACACACGCACACACACACACACACACATGTTGGTCTACTAAACTAGTGCATATATAGCTATACAACCTAATCTGGTTAGACGGGGCTACAAGACCGGCCTGACATTCACCTGTGAATGTGGAGCAGCAGACCATACAGGAGCACTGCCTTGTCTGCCCTCTACTGCCCCTGCAGCTCAGAAGACCTCGCAGTGTTCAACAACAACACAAAGGTGTGTAAAGAAATGTGAAACTGTCATATAACCACCCCGCTTCAGAGAAACGAAAAGAGGAAGAGCCTAATCTAATACATACAGAGGGAGTATGTCATTTAAATGCTATCAGGGAGCATTGGTTGCATAATTCCTAGTCCCCCCCCTTGTTCCCCCTGCCCCTCCCACCATGCCCTAAATGGAGAACATGAAAATAACATAACAACCTAAATTCTACTTAATGTACAGCTGTCCACCTGGCATGGTACATATAACACGCACACCTACACGCACACACACCTACACACACACACACACACACACACACACACACACAAACACACAAACGCACATGGGCACGCACACGGGCATGCACACGGGCACGCACACGCACACACACAGGCACACACACGCACGCACACACGCACACACACACACACACACACACACACACACACACACACACACACACACACACACACACACACTGAGGCCATGTGAAACCTTACTGCGCCTGAAAGACCAAATATCTGCATGTGGAAAGAGTGAATCAGAAATGCTTGGAACAACTCTGCCAAATCTGCCTGGCAACAGTTCAACAATAATCCCCACATTACCACAGCCATCCACTGCAGACACACTGCACTTCTAATGTGTAAACAAGAGGAACTGAGAGAGGGGCTGAGAGAGAGATGGAGGATTAGAGAGGTTGGGACGAAGACAGTAGTGAAAGAGAGAGAGAGAGAGAGAGAGAGAGAGAGAGAGAGAGAGGTAGAAGAAGAAGAAGAAGAATTTTCTTCTTTTTTAAAAATTACACACGTTCATTAAATACGTATGCAGTGCAGGGAACGGAGGGAGTGAGACAGCTAAAAGAGGAACAAAGAAAGGCAAGGAAAGAGGCGAGAAATGGAGAGGGAGAGAGAGAGAGAGCGGTAGCCTGGCCACGGTTCAAACACCCTACGTCCATCAATCTCTCTCACAACAACAGGCCAACGTTGGGGGAAGAGAAGAAAAAGAGAGGGGAGAGAGTTTTTCCAACCGCCCCTCCAAAACTAACTCAGTCTGTCTCTCTCTCTCTCTCTCTGAAACATTAGAACGCTGAGGGTCTGGGTATGCTATGAAGTGGGTGGCTGAGAGGAAGTTGACGGTTTAACAGTTCAATATGTGGGGGGAGAGAGAGAGAGAGAGAGAGAGAGAGAGAGAGAGGGGGGGAGAGAGAGAGAGAGACCTCAGGGGGAAAGATACAGCTAATTCAATCGCTCCTCCTCTCCGTTCACACCGGGGTCTTTTGGTCTCTCCTGTATGGGAGAGCCAAGAACAGCCATTTTATAACTGACTTAAAAATACCTCAACTCTCTCATCCAGTGCTCTCTGATGAGACGGTGAGATCTCCTAAACGGAATCAGCATGTCTCTTCCTCCAACCAGGGGAAGGGGTGAGGGAGCCAGGCCCTGTGATTGGAGGGGCGGGCCCGCTGAGCCCTCCTGCTGGTCAGACACGTCCGTTTGGGTCGGGGAACAAAACTCAGAACAGCTCTGAGGAGGAC